>NC_074679.1:2105510-2225510 GCF_029448725.1 Salvelinus fontinalis
TTGATAGTTGGTATTCAGCAGTCATAATAGTATGCCTTATTTACTTTGAACAACTACAAAAAATTGTTGATTTTTGTCAGACAGCGTAGACAGCAGCTCTATGGAGATGAAATGACCTGAATGAAATAATCAGAGTTTTCAAATATAATATACATAACTTTAATAAAATATTTCAGTTGTTAAGTAATGTTAGTAACTGGTGGTTTAATAAGTGATCAGCAGTATTGGGAAGTCACTACCATCACGGGACTTTTAATTCATTGTTTTATTCAGTGTTACGGCATTCAACCCCCATAGTTCATTTCGTGTTTACATTTTTTTTGTTATTGAAACCGAAGTCAAACCTCGAAAAGCAGTAATCACTCAGCACTTTCAGCCAGAGTATCTTACTGGACTGACAAAACGGACAAAATACTTTTTGGAGTCCTGAGGAAAATCTAGTAAGGTAAAAATCTGTCGTTCTGCCCCTGAGAAAGACAGTTTAACCCATTGTTCCCCGGGAGCCGTGGATGTTGATTAAAGACAGCCCCCCGCATCTCTCTGATTCAGAGGGGTTGAGTTAAATGAGGAAGACACGTCTCTCTGATTCAGAGGGGTTGGGTTAAATGAGGAAGACACATTTCAATTGAATACATTCAGTTGTACAATTGACTAGGTATCCCCCTTTACAACTGACTAGATATCCCCTTTACAACTGACTAGGTATCCCCCTTTACAACTGACTAGATATCCCCTTTACAACTGACTAGGTATCCCCCTTTCCAACTGACTAGGTATCCCCCTTTCCAACTGACTAGGTATCCCCCTTTTCCAGCTGACTAGGTATCCCCCTTTACAACTGACTAGGTATCCCCCTTTCCAACTGACTAGATATCCCCTTTACAACTGACTAGGTATCCCCCTTTCCAACTGACTAGGTATCCCCCTTTCCAACTGGCTAGGTATCCCCCTTTACAACTGACTAGGTATCCCCCTTTACAACTGACTAGGTATCCCCCTTTCCAACTGACTAGGTATCCCCCTTTTCCAGCTGACTAGGTATCCCCCTTTACAACTGACTAGGTATCCCCCTTTACAACTGACTAGGTATCCCCCTTTACAACTGACTAGGTATCCCCCTTTACAACTGACTAGGTATCCCCCTTTACAACTGACTAGGTATCCCCCTTTACAACTGACTAGGTATCCCCCTTTACAACTGACTAGGTATCCCCCTTTACAACTGACTAGGTATCCCCCTTTCCAACTGACTAGGTATCCCCCTTTCCAACTGACTAGGTATCCCCCTTTCCAACTGACTAGGTATCCCCCTTTCCAACTGACTAGGTATCCCCCTTTCCAACTGACTAGGTATCCCCCTTTCCAACTGACTAGGTATCCCCCTTTCCAACTGACTAGGTATCCCCCTTTCCAACTGACTAGGTATCCCCCTTTCCAACTGACTAGGTATCCCCCTTTACAACTGACTAGGTATCCCCCTTTACAACTGACTAGGTATCCCCCTTTCCAACTGACTAGGTATCCCCCTTTTCCAGCTGACTAGGTATCCCCCTTTACAACTGACTAGGTATCCCCCTTTCCAACTGACTAGGTATCCCCCTTTCCAACTGACTAGGTATCCCCCTTTCCAACTGACTAGGTATCCCCCTTTACAACTGACTAGGTATCCCCCTTTACAACTGACTAGGTATCCCCCTTTCCAACTGACTAGGTATCCCCCTTTCCAACTGACTAGGTATCCCCCTTTCCAACTGACTAGGTATCCCCCTTTACAACTGACTAGGTATCCCCCTTTACAACTGACTAGGTATCCCCCTTTCCAACTGACTAGGTATCCCCCTTTCCAACTGACTAGGTATCCCCCTTTACAACTGACTAGGTATCCCCCTTTCCAACTGACTAGGTATCCCCCTTTTCCAGCTGACTAGGTATCCCCCTTTACAACTGACTAGGTATCCCCCTTTACAACTGACTAGGTATCCCCCTTTCCAACTGACTAGGTATCCCCCTTTACAACTGACTAGGTATCCCCCTTTACAACTGACTAGGTATCCCCCTTTCCAACTGACTAGGTATCCCCCTTTCCAACTGACTAGGTATCCCCCTTTCCAACTGACTAGGTATCCCCCTTTCCAACTGACTAGGTATCCCCCTTTCCAACTGACTAGGTATCCCCCTTTACAACTGACTAGGTATCCCCCTTTACAACTGACTAGGTATCCCCCTTTACAACTGACTAGGTATCCCCCTTTACAACTGACTAGGTATCCCCCTTTACAACTGACTAGGTATCCCCCTTTCCAACTGACTAGGTATCCCCCTTTTCCAGCTGACTAGGTATCCCCCTTTACAACTGACTAGGTATCCCCCTTTCCAACTGACTAGATATCCCCTTTACAACTGACTAGGTATCCCCCTTTCCAACTGACTAGGTATCCCCCTTTCCAACTGACTAGGTATCCCCCTTTACAACTGACTAGGTATCCCCCTTTACAACTGACTAGGTATCCCCCTTTACAACTGACTAGGTATCCCCCTTTCCAACTGACTAGGTATCCCCCTTTCCAACTGACTAGGTATCCCCCTTTCCAACTGACTAGGTATCCCCCTTTCCAACTGACTAGGTATCCCCCTTTACAACTGACTAGGTATCCCCCTTTACAACTGACTAGGTATCCCCCTTTACAACTGACTAGGTATCCCCCTTTCCAACTGACTAGGTATCCCCCTTTCCAACTGACTAGGTATCCCCCTTTCCAACTGACTAGGTATCCCCCTTTACAACTGACTAGGTATCCCCCTTTACAACTGACTAGGTATCCCCCTTTTCCAGCTGACTAGGTATCCCCCTTTACAACTGACTAGGTATCCCCCTTTACAACTGACTAGGTATCCCCCTTTACAACTGACTAGGTATCCCCCTTTACACCTGACTAGGTATCCCCCTTTACAACTGACTAGGTATCCCCCTTTCCAACTGACTAGGTATCCCCCTTTCCAACTGACTAGGTATCCCCCTTTACAACTGACTAGGTATCCCCCTTTACAACTGACTAGGTATCCCCCTTTCCAACTGACTAGGTATCCCCCTTTCCAACTGACTAGGTATCCCCCTTTCCAACTGACTAGGTATCCCCCTTTCCAACTGACTAGGTATCCCCCTTTCCAACTGACTAGGTATCCCCCTTTACAACTGACTAGGTATCCCCCTTTACAACTGACTAGGTATCCCCCTTTACAACTGACTAGGTATCCCCCTTTACAACTGACTAGGTATCCCCTTTTCCAGCTGACTAGGTATCCCCCTTTACAACTGACTAGGTATCCCCCTTTACAACTGACTAGGTATCCCCCTTTCCAACTGACTAGGTATCCCCTTTTCCAACTGACTAGGTATCCCCCTTTACAACTGACTAGGTATCCCCTTTACAACTGACTAGGTATCCCCCTTTACAACTGACTAGGTATCCCCTTTTCCAGCTGACTAGGTATCCCCCTTTACAACTGACTAGGTATCCCCCTTTACAACTGACTAGGTATCCCCCTTTACAACTGACTAGGTATCCCCCTTTACAACTGACTAGGTATCCCCCTTTACAACTGACTAGGTATCCCCCTTTACAACTGACTAGGTATCCCCCTTTCCCTTTCCAACTGACTAGGTATCCCCCTTTACAACTGACTAGGTATCCCCCTTTACAACTGACTAGGTATCCCCCTTTACAACTGACTAGGTATCCCCCTTTACAACTGACTAGGTATCCCCCTTTACAACTGACTAGGTATCCCCCTTTCCCTTTCCAACTGACTAGGTATCCCCCTTTACAACTGACTAGGTATCCCCCTTTACAACTGACTAGGTATCCCCCTTTACAACTGACTAGGTATCCCCCTTTACAACTGACTAGGTATCCCCCTTTACAACTGACTAGGTATCCCCCTTTACAACTGACTAGGTATCCCCCTTTACAACTGACTAGGTATCCCCCTTTACAACTGACTAGGTATCCCCCTTTCCAACTGACTAGGTATCCCCCTTTACAACTGACTAGGTATCCCCCTTTACAACTGACTAGGTATCCCCCTTTACAACTGACTAGGTATCCCCCTTTCCCTTTCCAACTGACTAGGTATCCCCCTTTCCAACTGACTAGGTATCCCCTTTTCCAGCTGACTAGGTATCCCCCTTTACAACTGACTAGGTATCCCCCTTTACAACTGACTAGGTATCCCCCTTTACAACTGACTAGGTATCCCCCTTTACAACTGACTAGGTATCCCCCTTTACAACTGACTAGGTATCCCCCTTTCCCTTTCCAACTGACTAGGTATCCCCCTTTCCAACTGACTAGGTATCCCCCTTTCCAACTGACTAGGTATCCCCCTTTCCAACTGACTAGGTATCCCCCTTTCCAACTGACTAGGTATCCCCCTTTCCAACTGACTAGGTATCCCCCTTTACAACTGACTAGGTATCCCCTTTTCCAGCTGACTAGGTATCCCCCTTTCCAACTGACTAGGTATCCCCCTTTACAACTGACTAGGTATCCCCCTTTACAACTGACTAGGTATCCCCCTTTCCAACTGACTAGGTATCCCCCTTTTCCAGCTGACTAGGTATCCCCCTTTACAACTGACTAGGTATCCCCCTTTCCAACTGACTAGGTATCCCCCTTTCCAACTGACTAGGTATCCCCCTTTCCAACTGACTAGGTATCCCCCTTTACAACTGACTAGGTATCCCCCTTTACAACTGACTAGGTATCCCCCTTTCCAACTGACTAGGTATCCCCCTTTCCAACTGACTAGGTATCCCCCTTTCCAACTGACTAGGTATCCCCCTTTACAACTGACTAGGTATCCCCCTTTACAACTGACTAGGTATCCCCCTTTCCAACTGACTAGGTATCCCCCTTTCCAACTGACTAGGTATCCCCCTTTACAACTGACTAGGTATCCCCCTTTCCAACTGACTAGGTATCCCCCTTTTCCAGCTGACTAGGTATCCCCCTTTACAACTGACTAGGTATCCCCCTTTACAACTGACTAGGTATCCCCCTTTCCAACTGACTAGGTATCCCCCTTTCCAACTGACTAGGTATCCCCCTTTACAACTGACTAGGTATCCCCCTTTACAACTGACTAGGTATCCCCCTTTCCAACTGACTAGGTATCCCCCTTTCCAACTGACTAGGTATCCCCCTTTACAACTGACTAGGTATCCCCCTTTACAACTGACTAGGTATCCCCCTTTCCAACTGACTAGGTATCCCCCTTTCCAACTGACTAGGTATCCCCCTTTCCAACTGACTAGGTATCCCCCTTTCCAACTGACTAGGTATCCCCCTTTCCAACTGACTAGGTATCCCCCTTTACAACTGACTAGGTATCCCCCTTTACAACTGACTAGGTATCCCCCTTTACAACTGACTAGGTATCCCCCTTTCCAACTGACTAGGTATCCCCCTTTACAACTGACTAGGTATCCCCCTTTCCAACTGACTAGGTATCCCCCTTTTCCAGCTGACTAGGTATCCCCCTTTACAACTGACTAGGTATCCCCCTTTCCAACTGACTAGATATCCCCTTTACAACTGACTAGGTATCCCCCTTTCCAACTGACTAGGTATCCCCCTTTCCAACTGACTAGGTATCCCCCTTTACAACTGACTAGGTATCCCCCTTTACAACTGACTAGGTATCCCCCTTTCCAACTGACTAGGTATCCCCCTTTCCAACTGACTAGGTATCCCCCTTTCCAACTGACTAGGTATCCCCCTTTCCAACTGACTAGGTATCCCCCTTTACAACTGACTAGGTATCCCCCTTTACAACTGACTAGGTATCCCCCTTTACAACTGACTAGGTATCCCCCTTTACAACTGACTAGGTATCCCCCTTTCCAACTGACTAGGTATCCCCCTTTCCAACTGACTAGGTATCCCCCTTTCCAACTGACTAGGTATCCCCCTTTACAACTGACTAGGTATCCCCCTTTACAACTGACTAGGTATCCCCCTTTACAACTGACTAGGTATCCCCCTTTACAACTGACTAGGTATCCCCTTTTCCAGCTGACTAGGTATCCCCCTTTACAACTGACTAGGTATCCCCCTTTACAACTGACTAGGTATCCCCCTTTCCAACTGACTAGGTATCCCCTTTTCCAACTGACTATTTATCCCCCTTTACAACTGACTAGGTATCCCCTTTACAACTGACTAGGTATCCCCCTTTACAACTGACTAGGTATCCCCTTTTCCAGCTGACTAGGTATCCCCCTTTACAACTGACTAGGTATCCCCCTTTACAACTGACTAGGTATCCCCCTTTACAACTGACTAGGTATCCCCCTTTACAACTGACTAGGTATCCCCCTTTACAACTGACTAGGTATCCCCCTTTACAACTGACTAGGTATCCCCCTTTCCCTTTCCAACTGACTAGGTATCCCCCTTTACAACTGACTAGGTATCCCCCTTTACAACTGACTAGGTATCCCCCTTTACAACTGACTAGGTATCCCCCTTTACAACTGACTAGGTATCCCCCTTTACAACTGACTAGGTATCCCCCTTTACAACTGACTAGGTATCCCCCTTTACAACTGACTAGGTATCCCCCTTTCCCTTTCCAACTGACTAGGTATCCCCCTTTACAACTGACTAGGTATCCCCCTTTACAACTGACTAGGTATCCCCCTTTACAACTGACTAGGTATCCCCCTTTACAACTGACTAGGTATCCCCCTTTACAACTGACTAGGTATCCCCCTTTACAACTGACTAGGTATCCCCCTTTACAACTGACTAGGTATCCCCCTTTACAACTGACTAGGTATCCCCCTTTACAACTGACTAGGTATCCCCCTTTACAACTGACTAGGTATCCCCCTTTACAACTGACTAGGTATCCCCCTTTACAACTGACTAGGTATCCCCCTTTACAACTGACTAGGTATCCCCCTTTCCCTTTCCAACTGACTAGGTATCCCCCTTTACAACTGACTAGGTATCCCCCTTTCCAACTGACTAGGTATCCCCTTTTCCAGCTGACTAGGTATCCCCTTTTCCAACTGACTAGGTATCCCCCTTTACAACTGACTAGGTATCCCCCTTTCCAACTGACTAGGTATCCCCCCTTTCCAACTGACTAGGTATCCCCCTTTCCAACTGACTAGGTATCCCCCTTTCCAACTGACTAGGTATCCCCCTTTCCCTATACAACTGACTAGGTATCCCCCTTTCCAACTGACTAGGTATCCCCCTTTCCAACTGACTAGGTATCTCCCTTTCCAACTGACTAGGTATCCCCCTTTCCAACTGACTAGGTATCCCCCTTTCCAACTGACTAGGTATCCCCTTTCCAACTGACTAGGTATCCCCCTTTCCAACTGACTAGGTATCCCCCTTTCCAACTGACTAGGTATCCCCCTTTCCAACTGACTAGGTATCCCCCTTTCCAACTGACTAGGTATCCCCCTTTACAACTGACTAGGTATCCCCCTTTACAACTGACTAGGTATCCCCCTTTCCAACTGACTAGGTATCCCCCTTTCCAACTGACTAGGTATCCCCTTTTCCAACTGACTAGGTATCCCCCTTTCCAACTGACTAGGTATCCCCTTTTCCAACTGACTAGGTATCCCCCTTTCCAACTGACTAGGTATCCCCTTTTCCAACTGACTAGGTATCCCCCTTTCCAACTGACTAGGTATCCCCCTTTCCAACTGACTAGGTATCCCCCTTTCCAACTGACTAGGTATCCCCCTTTCCAACTGACTAGGTATCCCCCTTTCCAACTGACTAGGTATCCCCCTTTACAACTGACTAGGTATCCCCCTTTCCAACTGACTAGGTATCCCCCCTTTACAACTGACTAGGTATCCCCCTTTCCCTTTCCAACTGACTAGGTATCCCCCTTTCCAACTGACTAGGTATCCCCCTTTCCAACTGACTAGGTATCCCCCTTTCCAACTGACTAGATATCCCCCTTTACAACTGACTAGGTATCCCCCTTTCCAACTGACTAGGTATCCCCCTTTCCAACTGACTAGGTATCCCCCTTTACAACTGACTAGATATCCCCCTTTTCCCTTTACAACTGACTAGGTATCCCCCTTTACAACTGACTAGATATCCCCCTTTCCAACTGACTAGGTATCCCCCTTTCCAACTGACTAGGTATCCCCCTTTCCAACTGACTAGGTATCCCCCCTTTACAACTGACTAGGTATCCCCCTTTCCCTTTCCAACTGACTAGGTATCCCCCTTTACAACTGACTAGGTATCCCCCTTTACAACTGACTAGGTATCCCCCTTTACAACTGACTAGGTATCCCCCTTTACAACTGACTAGGTATCCCCTTTTCCAGCTGACTAGGTATCCCCCTTTACAACTGACTAGGTATCCCCCTTTACAACTGACTAGGTATCCCCCTTTACAACTGACTAGGTATCCCCCTTTACAACTGACTAGGTATCCCCCTTTACAACTGACTAGGTATCCCCCTTTACAACTGACTAGGTATCCCCCTTTCCCTTTCCAACTGACTAGGTATCCCCCTTTACAACTGACTAGGTATCCCCCTTTACAACTGACTAGGTATCCCCCTTTACAACTGACTAGGTATCCCCCTTTACAACTGACTAGGTATCCCCCTTTACAACTGACTAGGTATCCCCCTTTACAACTGACTAGGTATCCCCCTTTACAACTGACTAGGTATCCCCCTTTCCCTTTCCAACTGACTAGGTATCCCCCTTTACAACTGACTAGGTATCCCCCTTTACAACTGACTAGGTATCCCCCTTTACAACTGACTAGGTATCCCCCTTTACAACTGACTAGGTATCCCCCTTTACAACTGACTAGGTATCCCCCTTTACAACTGACTAGGTATCCCCCTTTACAACTGACTAGGTATCCCCCTTTACAACTGACTAGGTATCCCCCTTTACAACTGACTAGGTATCCCCCTTTACAACTGACTAGGTATCCCCCTTTACAACTGACTAGGTATCCCCCTTTACAACTGACTAGGTATCCCCCTTTACAACTGACTAGGTATCCCCCTTTCCCTTTCCAACTGACTAGGTATCCCCCTTTACAACTGACTAGGTATCCCCCTTTCCAACTGACTAGGTATCCCCTTTTCCAGCTGACTAGGTATCCCCTTTTCCAACTGACTAGGTATCCCCCTTTACAACTGACTAGGTATCCCCCTTTCCAACTGACTAGGTATCCCCCCTTTCCAACTGACTAGGTATCCCCCTTTCCAACTGACTAGGTATCCCCCTTTCCAACTGACTAGGTATCCCCCTTTCCCTATACAACTGACTAGGTATCCCCCTTTCCAACTGACTAGGTATCCCCCTTTCCAACTGACTAGGTATCTCCCTTTCCAACTGACTAGGTATCCCCCTTTCCAACTGACTAGGTATCCCCCTTTCCAACTGACTAGGTATCCCCTTTCCAACTGACTAGGTATCCCCCTTTCCAACTGACTAGGTATCCCCCTTTCCAACTGACTAGGTATCCCCCTTTCCAACTGACTAGGTATCCCCCTTTCCAACTGACTAGGTATCCCCCTTTACAACTGACTAGGTATCCCCCTTTACAACTGACTAGGTATCCCCCTTTCCAACTGACTAGGTATCCCCCTTTCCAACTGACTAGGTATCCCCTTTTCCAACTGACTAGGTATCCCCCTTTCCAACTGACTAGGTATCCCCTTTTCCAACTGACTAGGTATCCCCCTTTCCAACTGACTAGGTATCCCCTTTTCCAACTGACTAGGTATCCCCCTTTCCAACTGACTAGGTATCCCCCTTTCCAACTGACTAGGTATCCCCCTTTCCAACTGACTAGGTATCCCCCTTTCCAACTGACTAGGTATCCCCCTTTCCAACTGACTAGGTATCCCCCTTTACAACTGACTAGGTATCCCCCTTTCCAACTGACTAGGTATCCCCCTTTCCAACTGACTAGGTATCCCCCTTTCCAACTGACTAGGTATCCCCCTTTCCAACTGACTAGGTATCCCCCTTTCCAACTGACTAGGTATCCCCCTTTCCAACTGACTAGGTATCCCCCTTTCCAACTGACTAGGTATCCCCCCTTTACAACTGACTAGGTATCCCCCTTTCCCTTTCCAACTGACTAGGTATCCCCCTTTCCAACTGACTAGGTATCCCCCTTTCCAACTGACTAGGTATCCCCCTTTCCAACTGACTAGATATCCCCCTTTACAACTGACTAGGTATCCCCCTTTCCAACTGACTAGGTATCCCCCTTTCCAACTGACTAGGTATCCCCCTTTACAACTGACTAGATATCCCCCTTTTCCCTTTACAACTGACTAGGTATCCCCCTTTACAACTGACTAGATATCCCCCTTTCCAACTGACTAGGTATCCCCCTTTACAACTGACTAGGTATCCCCCTTTCCAACTGACTAGATATCCCCCTTTCCAACTGACTAGGTATCCCCCTTTACAACTGACTAGGTATCCCCCTTTCCAACTGACTAGATATCCCCCTTTCCAACTGACTAGGTATCCCCCTTTCCAACTGACTAGATATCCCCCTTTCCCTTTCCAACTGACTAGGTATCCCCCTTTACAACTGACTAGATATCCCCCTTTTCCCTTTACAACTGACTAGGTATCCCCCTTTACAACTGACTAGGTATCCCCCTTTACAACTGACTAGGTATCCCCCTTTCCAACTGACTAGGTATCCCCCTTTCCAACTGACTAGGTATCCCCCTTTCCAACTGACTAGGTATCCCCCTTTCCAACTGACTAGATATCCCCCTTTACAACTGACTAGGTATCCCCCTTTCCAACTGACTAGGTATCCCCCTTTCCAACTGACTAGGTATCCCCCTTTCCAACTGACTAGGTATCCCCCTTTCCAACTGACTAGGTATCCCCCTTTCCAACTGACTAGATATCCCCCTTTCCAACTGACTAGGTATCCCCCCTTTCCCTTTCCAACTGACTAGATATCCCCCTTTCCCTTTCCAACTGACTAGATATCCCCCTTTCCAACTGACTAGATATCCCCCTTTACAACTGACTAGGTATCCCCCTTTACAACTGACTAGGTATCCCCCTTTACAACTGACTAGGTATCCCCCTTTACAACTGACTAGGTATCCCCCTTTCCAACTGACTAGGTATCCCCCTTTCCAACTGACTAGGTATCCCCCTTTCCCTTTCCAACTGACTAGATATCCCCCTTTCCAACTGACTAGATATCCCCCTTTACAACTGACTAGGTATCCCCCTTTACAACTGACTAGGTATCCCCCTTTACAACTGACTAGGTATCCCCCTTTACAACTGACTAGGTATCCCCCTTTACAACTGACTAGGTATCCCCCTTTACAACTGACTAGGTATCCCCCTTTCCAACTGACTAGGTATCCCCCTTTCCAACTGACTAGGTATCCCCCTTTCCCTTTCCAACTGACTAGATATCCCCCTTTCCCTTTCCAACTGACTAGATATCCCCCTTTCCCTTTCCAACTGACTAGGTATCCCCCTTTCCAACTGACTAGGTATCCCCCTTTCCAACTGACTAGGTATCCCCCTTTCCAACTGACTAGGTATCCCCCTTTCCAACTGACTAGATATCCCCCTTTCCCTTTCCAACTGACTAGGTATCCCCCTTTCCCTTTCCAACTGACTAGATATCCCCCTTTCCCTTTCCAACTGACTAGATATCCCCCTTTCCCTTTCCAACTGACTAGGTATCCCCCTTTCCAACTGACTAGGTATCCCCCTTTCCCTTTCCAACTGACTAGGTATCCCCCTTTCCCTTTCCAACTGACTAGATATCCCCCTTTCCAACTGACTAGGTATCCCCCTTTCCCTTTCCAACTGACTAGATATCCCCCTTTCCCTTTCCAACTGACTAGATATCCCCCTTTCCCTTTCCAACTGACTAGATATCCCCCTTTCCAACTGACTAGGTATCCCCCTTTCCCTTTACAACTGACTAGGTATCCCCCTTTCCCTTTCCAACTGACTAGATATCCCCCTTTCCCTTTCCAACTGACTAGGTATCCCCCTTTCCCTTTACAACTGACTAGGTATCCCCTTTCCAACTGACTAGGTATCCCCCTTTCCCTTTCCAACTGACTAGATATCCCCCTTTCCAACTGACTAGGTATCCCCCTTTCCCTTTACAACTGACTAGGTATCCCCCTTTCCCTTTCCAACTGACTAGATATCCCCCTTTCCCTTTCCAACTGACTAGATATCCCCCTTTCCCTTTCCAACTGACTAGATATCCCCCTTTCCCTTTACAACTGACTAGGTATCCCCCTTTCCAACTGACTAGGTATCCCCCTTTCCCTTTCCAACTGACTAGGTATCCCCCTTTCCCTTTCCAACTGACTAGGTATCACCCTTTCCCTTTACAACTGACTAGGTATCCCCCTTTCCCTTTCCAACTGACTAGATATCCCCCTTTCCCTTTACAACTGACTAGGTATCCCCCTTTCCCTTTCCAACTGACTAGATATCCCCCTTTCCAACTGACTAGATATCCCCCTTTCCAACTGACTAGGTATCCCCCTTTCCCTTTCCAACTGACTAGATATCCCCCTTTCCCTTTCCAACTGACTAGATATCCCCCTTTCCAACTGACTAGGTATCCCCCTTTCCAACTGACTAGATATCCCCCTTTCCAACTGACTAGATATCCCCCTTTCCCTTTACAACTGACTAGGTATCCCCCTTTCCAACTGACTAGATATCCCCCTTTCCAACTGACTAGATATCCCCCTTTCCCTTTACAACTGACTAGGTATCCCCCTTTCCCTTTCCAACTGACTAGGTATCCCTCTTTCCAACTGACTAGATATCCCCCTTTCCCTTTCCAACTGACTAGATATCCCCCTTTCCCTTTCCAACTGACTAGGTATCCCTCTTTACAACTGACTAGATATCCCCCTTTCCCTTTCCAACTGACTAGATATCCCCCTTTCCAACTGACTAGGTATCCCCCTTTCCCTTTACAACTGACTAGGTATCCCCCTTTCCCTTTACAACTGACTAGGTATCCCCCTTTCCAACTGACTAGATATCCCCCTTTCCCTTTCCAACTGACTAGATATCCCCCTTTCCCTTTCCAACTGACTAGATATCCCCCTTTCCAACTGACTAGATATCCCCCTTTCCCTTTACAACTGACTAGGTATCCCCCTTTCCAACTGACTAGGTATCCCCCTTTCCAACTGACTAGATATCCCCCTTTCCCTTTCCAGCTGACTAGGTATCCCCCTTTCCAACTGACTAGGTATCCCCCTTTCCAACTGACTAGGTATCACCCTTTCCCTTTACAACTGACTAGATATCCCCCTTTCCCTTTCCAACTGACTAGGTATCACCCTTTCCCTTTACAACTGACTAGATATCCCCCTTTCCCTTTCCAACTGACTAGATATCCCCCTTTCCCTTTCCAACTGACTAGATATCCCCCTTTCCCTTTACAACTGACTAGGTATCCCCCTTTCCCTTTCCAACTGACTAGGTATCCCCCTTTCCCTTTCCAACTGACTAGATATCCCCCTTTCCCTTTCCAACTGACTAGGTATCCCCCTTTCCCTTTCCAACTGACTAGGTATCCCCCTTTCCCTTTCCAACTGACTAGATATCCCCCTTTCCCTTTACAACTGACTAGGTATCCCCCTTTCCCTTTCCAACTGACTAGATATCCCCCTTTCCCTTTACAACTGACTAGGTATCCCCCTTTCCCTTTACAACTGACTAGGTATCCCCCTTTCCCTTTCCAACTGACTAGATATCCCCCTTTCCCTTTACAACTGACTAGATATCCCCCTTTCCCTTTACAACTGACTAGGTATCCCCCTTTCCCTTTCCAACTGACTAGATATCCCCCTTTCCCTTTCCAACTGACTAGATATCCCCCTTTCCCTTTACAACTGACTAGGTATCCCCCTTTCCCTTTCCAACTGACTAGGTATCACCCTTTCCAACTGACTAGGTATCACCCTTTCCAACTGACTAGGTATCCCCCTTTCCCTTTCCAACTGACTAGATATCCCCCTTTCCCTTTCCAACTGACTAGGTATCCCCCTTTCCCTTTACAACTGACTAGGTATCCCCCTTTCCAACTGACTAGGTATCCCCCTTTCCCTTTACAACTGACTAGGTATCCCCCTTTCCAACTGACTAGGTATCACCCTTTCCAACTGACTAGGTATCCCCCTTTCCCTTTCCAACTGACTAGGTATCCCCCTTTCCCTTTACAACTGACTAGGTATCCCCCTTTCCAACTGACTAGGTATCCCCCTTTCCAACTGACTAGGTATCCCCCTTTACAACTGACTAGGTATCCCCCTTTCCAACTGACTAGGTATCCCCCTTTCCAACTGACTAGGTATCCCCCTTTCCAACTGACTAGGTATCCCCCTTTCCAACTGACTAGGTATCCCCCTTTACAACTGACTAGGTATCCCCCTTTACAACTGACTAGGTATCCCCCTTTCCAACTGACTAGGTATCCCCCTTTCCAACTGACTAGGTATCCCCCTTTCCCTTTCCAACTGACTAGGTATCCCCCTTTCCCTTTACAACTGACTAGGTATCCCCCTTTACAACTGACTAGGTATCCCCCTTTACAACTGACTAGGTATCCCCCTTTCCAACTGACTAGGTATCCCCCTTTCCAACTGACTAGGTATCCCCCTTTCCCTTTCCAACTGACTAGGTATCCCCCTTTCCAACTGACTAGGTATCCCCCTTTCCAACTGACTAGGTATCCCCCTTTCCCTTTCCAACTGACTAGGTATCACCCTTTCCCTTTCCAACTGACTAGGTATCACCCTTTCCCTTTCCAACTGACTAGATATCCCCCTTTCCAACTGACTAGGTATCCCCCTTTCCCTTTCCAACTGACTAGATATCCCCCTTTCCAACTGACTAGGTATCCCCCTTTACAACTGACTAGGTATCCCCCTTTCCCTTTACAACTGACTAGGTATCCCCCTTTCCCTTTCCAACTGACTAGGTATCCCCCTTTCCCTTTCCAACTGACTAGGTACCCCCCTTTCCCTTTCCAACTGACTAGGTATCCCCCTTTCCCTTTACAACTGACTAGGTATCCCCCTTTCCCTTTTCCAACTGACTAGGTATCCCCCTTTCCCTTTCCAACTGACTAGATATCCCCCTTTCCCTATACAACTGACTAGATATCCCCCTTTCCCTTTCCAACTGACTAGGTATCCCCCTTTCCAACTGACTAGGTATCCCCCTTTCCAACTGACTAGGTATCCCCCTTTCCCTTTTCCAACTGACTAGATATCCCCCTTTCCCTTTCCAACTGACTAGGTATCCCCCTTTCCAACTGACTAGGTATCCCCCTTTCCCTTTTCCAACTGACTAGATATCCCCCTTTCCCTTTACAACTGACTAGGTATCCCCCTTTCCCTTTCCAACTGACTAGGTATTCCCCTTTCCCTTTCCAACTGACTAGGTATCCCCCTTTCCCTTTTCCAACTGACTAGATATCCCCCTTTCCCTTTACAACTGACTAGGTATCCCCCTTTCCAACTGACTAGGTATCCCCCTTTCCAACTGACTAGATATCCCCCTTTCCCTATACAACTGACTAGATATCCCCCTTTCCCTTTCCAACTGACTAGGTATCCCCCTTTCCAACTGACTAGGTATCCCCCTTTCCAACTGACTAGGTATCCCCCTTTCCCTATACAACTGACTAGATATCCCCCTTTCCCTTTCCAACTGACTAGGTATCCCCCTTTCCCTATACAACTGACTAGGCATCCCCCTTTCCAACTGACTAGGTATCCCCCTTTACAACTGACTAGGTATCCCCCTTTCCAACTGACTAGGCATCCCCCTTTCCAACTGACTAGGTATCCCCCTTTCCAACTGACTAGGTATCCCCCTTTCCCTTTCCAACTGACTAGGTATCCCCTTTTCCAACTCACTAGGTATCCCCCTTTTCCCTCCACAGCTGATATGTGATATTCTAATAGATCTATCTGTTCTGTCTTCCTGTAGGTGTTCCTGCAGTGGCTGCTGGGAAGGAGGAGGGGGACCTGGGAGAGTTCAGGAACAAGCTAGTGTGTTTCCTGGAGGTGTCTACCAGCTACGAACCAGGCAGACTTATCTCTGACTTCCCCTTCGATGGTGAGGATGGTTTCGGGTATATTCAACAGTTATTGTTCTTCCTCCTGACTGGTTGCACTTGTAGTGATCGTATGCAGTCCTTTTTGTGACTTCTTAAGTTGAAAGCACTGATTTTGTAATTCGCTCCGGATAAGGGAGTTTGTTTAGTATTCTAGCCTGGTTCCAGATCTGTTTGTGCTGTCTTGCCAACTCCTATAGCTCATGGCTATATGCTAGCCTCCGTGACCGTGTGCTCACCATGCCACTCGGTTGAAGATAACAAAGGTTATTAAGACAAGAGGATTGTGATATCCCAGAGGTCTTTGCGTGAATGAGGAACAATTCTTAACAATGGGACTAGCGATGCTAGTTACCAACGACGCTGGTAACTAGCATTTCCAAGCGTCTGCATGGAAGCGTCTGCATGGAAACCTAACTAGTCTTTAGCCTTTGTATCTTCAACCTAGCCATGCCATTTGTCTGTCAGGTCTTCTGGAGGAGCGGGCCCTGCTGCTGGGTCGGATGGGGAAACATGAACAGGCCCTCTTCATCTACGTACACGTCCTGAAGGACACACACATGGCCAAGGAGTGAGTAGTACTACACACACACACACACACACACACACACACACACATTTAAAATTAAAATTATATAAAAAATAACCTTTATTTAACCAGGTAGGTTAGTTGAGAACAAGTTCTCATTTCCAACTGCGACCTGGCCAAGATAAAGCAAAGCAGTGTGACACAAACAACACAGAGTTACACATGGAATAAAACAAACATACAGTCAATAATACAATAGAAAAATCTGTATACAGTGTGTGCAAATGAAGTAGGGAGGTAAGGTAATAAATAGGCCAATAGTGGTGAAGTAATTACAATTTATCAATTTACACTGGAGTGATAGATGTGCAGATGAGGATGTGCAAGTAGAGATACTGGTGTGCAAAAGAGCAGGAAAATAAAAGACACACAAACCCAGATAGTTAGCTGTCAAATGTCTAGCCTCTATTTCCCTCTGAAGTCTACTGAGACTCTGTGCCGGCAGGAAAAAATAGCTTTTTTCATTAGACACCAAACATGGTGACTTCCTGAGGGCTGAGGGCTGGGGGCTGAGGGCTGGGGGCTGGGGGCTGAGGGCTGGAGGCTGGGGGCTGGAGGCTGGGGGCTGAGGGCTGAGGGCTGAGGGCTGAGGGCTGGGGGCTGAGGGCTGGGGGCTGAGGGCTGAGGGCTGGGGGCTGAGGGCTGGGGGCTGAGGGCTGGGGGCTGGGGACGGGGGGCTGTGGGGTTGGAGGCTGAGGGCTGAGGGCTGGGGGCTGAGGGCTGGGGGACGGGGGCCTGTGGGCCTGGGGGCTGAGGGCTGGGGCCGGGGGGGCTGGGGGCTGAGGCCGGGGGGGCTGAGGCCGGGGGGGCTGAGGGCTGAGGGCTGGGGCCTGGGGGAGGGATGTAGAAGACTTGCATCACATAACACCAGATAATCCTGGGACCGTTGAACACTATATTACATGTTCAGCAGAGGATCTGAACTACTTTGTTTTTCTATTATGAATAAGAATAGGCTTTCTTATTTTCCAGTATTTGTTTACATGATTTTATTGTTTTGTAAGACAAAAAAAATATACAATTGTACAAAAAAATACCAAAACAACTAAAGATATGACTGATTTAAACTCTTTTAGTCTTCAGACATTTATCTTTATCTCTGATTTAAACCCTTTTAGTCTTCAGACATTTATCTTTATCTCTGATTTAAACCCTTTTTGTCTTCAGACATTTATCTTTATCTCTGATTTAAACCCTTTTAGTTTTCAGACATTTATCTTTATCTCTGATTTAAACCCTTTTAGTTTTCAGACATTTATCTTTATCTCTGATTTAAACCCTTTTAGTTTTCAGACATTTATCTTTATCTCTGATTTAAACCCTTTTAGTCCTCAGACATTTATCTTTACATATTTGTATCCCTTAACGTATGTCTATCTTCATTAATAGTTATTATAAGCTTTACATATTTAGTTATAACACTGTTTTGAGACAAACCATGTTTCGCTTCCTACTGAGATTTTCATCAGTACCTTCCTACTGAGATCTTCATCAGTACCTTCCTACTGGGATCTTCATCAGTACCTTCCTACTGGGATCTTCATCAGTACCTTCCTACTGAGATCTTCATCAGTACCTTCCTACTGAGATCTTCATCAGTACCTTCCTACTGGGATCTTCATCAGTACCTTCCTACTGGGATCTTCATCAGTACCTTCCTACTGGGATCTTCATCAGTACCTTCCTACTGGGATCTTCATCAGTACCTTCCTACTGGGATCTTCATCAGTAACTTCCTACTGAGATCTTCATCAGTACCTTCCTACTGAGATCTTCATCAGTACCTTCCTACTGAGATCTTCATCAGTAACTTCCTACTGGGATCTTCATCAGTACCTTCCTACTGGGATCTTCATCAGTACCTTCCTACTGAGATCTTCATCAGTACCTTCCTACTGAGATCCTTCCTACTGAGATTTTCATCAGTACCTTCCTACTGGGATCTTCATCAGTACCTTCCTACTGAGATCTTCATCAGTACCTTCCTACTGGGATCTTCATCAGTACCTTCCTACTGGGATCTTCATCAGTACCTTCCTACTGGGATCTTCATCAGTACCTTCCTACTGGGATCTTCATCAGTACCTTCCTACTGGGATCTTCATCAGTAACTTCCTACTGAGATCTTCATCAGTACCTTCTTACTGAGATCTTCATCAGTACCTTTTATCTGTTCTATCTCAATAAACACTGGGCCCACATTCAAGTTAAGGACTAGGGTTTAATGCCAGGGAGCCGTGTTTCCGGGATATCCTGCCCAAACCCACTCCCTTTTCCAGGAATGAATAATTACGAGAAACCGGCCAATTGTAATACATTATTTCTATGAGCGGCGTGACTTGAAATGGAACTGTTCAATTATATGCCGTGTCTAAATCTGTCTTCATACGGCCTTCTCTGCTAATGGTCAATACTCAGGGTGTACGTGGTTGTAGCCTACCGTATTTACTCAGGGTGTACGTGGTAGCCAACCGTATTTACTCAGGGTGTACGTGGTTGTAGCCTACCGTATTTACTCAGGGTGTACGTGGTAGCCAACCGTATTTACTCAGGGTGTACGCGGTTGTAGCCTACCGTATTTACTCAGGGTGTACGTGGTTGTAGCCTACCGTATTTACTCAGGGTGTACGTGGTTGTAGCCTACCGTATTTACTCAGGGTGTACGTGGTTGTAGACTACCGTATTTACTCAGGGTGTACGTGGTTGTAGCCTACCGTATTTACTCAGGGTGTACGTGGTTGTAGCCTACCGTATTTACTCAGGGTGTACGTGGTAGCCAACCGTATTTACTCAGGGTGTACGTGGTTGTAGCCTACCGTATTTACTCAGGGTGTACGTGGTTGTTGCCTACCGTATTTACTCAGGGTGTACGTGGTTGTAGCCTACCGTATTTACTCAGGGTGTACGTGGTAGCCAACCGTATTTACTCAGGGTGTACGTGGTTGTTGCCTACCGTATTTACTCAGGGTGTACGTGGTTGTAGCCTACCGTATTTACTCAGGGTGTACGGGGTTGTAGCCTACCGTATTTACTCAGGGTGTACGTGGTTGTAGCCTACCGTATTTACTCAGGGTGTACGTGGTTGTAGCCTACCGTATTTACTCAGGGTGTACGTGGTTGTTGCCTACCGTATTTACTCAGGGTGTACGTGGTTGTAGCCTACCGTATTTACTCAGGGTGTACGGGGTTGTAGCCTACCGTATTTACTCAGGGTGTACGTGGTTGTAGACTACCGTATTTACTCAGGGTGTACGTGGTTGTAGCTTACCGTATTTACTCAGGGTGTACGTGGTTGTAGCCTACCGTATTTACTCAGGGTGTACGTGGTTGTAGTCTACCGTATTTACTCAGGGTGTGTGTTGTAGCCTACCGTATTTACTCAGGGTGTACGTTGTCGTTGCCTACCGTATTTAATCAGGGTGTACGTTGTCATTGCCTACCGTATTTACTCAGGGTGTACGTGGTTGTAGCCTACCGTATTTACTCAGGGTGTACGTGGTAGCCAACCGTATTTACTCAGGGTGTACGTGGTTGTAGCCTACCGTATTTACTCAGGGTGTACGTGGTTTGTAGCCTACCGTATTTACTCAGGGTGTACGTGGTTGTAGCCTACCGTATTTACTCAGGGTGTACGTGGTTGTTGCCTACCGTATTTACTCAGGGTGTACGTGGTTGTAGCCTACCGTATTTACTCGGGGTGTACGTGGTTGTAGCCTACCGTATTTACTCAGGGTGTACGTGGTTGTAGCCTACCGTATTTACTCAGGGTGTACGTGGTTGTAGCCTACCGTATTTACTCAGGGTGTACGTGGTTTGTAGCCTACCGTATTTACTCAGGGTGTACGTGGTTGTAACCTACCGTATTTACTCAGGGTGTACGTGGTTGTAGCCTACCGTATTTACTCAGGGTGTACGTGGTTGTAGCCTACCGTATTTACTCAGGGTGTACGTGATCAAATATGTTAATATGAAAAATGTATTGGCGAATGAATTTCCAGGTAGACTACAGAGTTTTATTTCCTGACGAGTTTCGCGCCCTAGTTGCCAGGCGATCTCGCTCATTCCACCCACACTGGCACTCAGCCAGGCAGGTACAGCACTGACTGATTAGGTGCTGCCAAACGTCACATCGATGGCTAAAATTACTGTTTCTATGTCTTTTAGTTTTCCACGTGGACCAATTTATCAGTGTTTTCTGAAAAGCCAAGGATTGTTACCGAGGGTTGTGTGTTTTAGGGAGTGATATTGCTTCTTGTAGAATACGTTTCATTTTCTTCCATATTGTTATAGTGTTCTAAACTAGGAAGGTGTTAACGTTCTTAGCTTTATCTTTTGAAAACAGACAATAATATATTATGGGGATGAGCATGCGCCCATTGTTCGTCTTTACTGTGTTTAACTAGATGTCGCAAGTAAAAGCCGTGGGTTGTGAGGTTGATACAATTCCATGTCAGGGAGTTTAAACCCACCCTCGGACTCAGGGAGTTTAAAACCACCCTCGGACTCAGGGAGTTTAAAACCACCCTCGGACTCAGGGAGTTTAAAACCACCCTCGGACTCAGGGAGTTTAAACCACCCTCGGACTCAGGGAGTTTAAAACCACCCTCGGACTCGGGGAGTTAAAAACCACCCTCGGACTCAGGGAGTTTAAAACCACCCTCGGACTCGGGGAGTTAAAAACCACCCTCGGTCTCAGGGAGTTTAAAACCACCCTCGGACTCAGGGAGTTTAAACCTGGGATTTCTGCTTATTCCCTCCCGATTCTGAAAAACTTGTGCATTTTGGGGAAGTACAGGAATTTGACAACCCTATGGATGAGTTAGTGGGATGAGTTAGTGGGACGGCAGCCTGTTGACAACCCTATGGATGAGTTAGTAGGATGAGTTAGTGGGACGGCAGCCTGTTGACAACCCTATGGATGAGTTAGTGGGATGAGTTAGTGGGATGAGTTAGTAGGATGAGTTAGTAGGACAGCAGCCTGTTGTCAACCCTATGGATGAGTTAGTGGGATGAGTTAGTAGGATGAGTTAGTGGGACGGCAGCCTGTTGACAACCCTATGGATGAGTTAGTAGGATGAGTTAGTAGGATGAGTTAGTGGGACGACAGCCTGTTGACAGCCCTATGGATGAGTTAGTAGGATGAGTTAGTGGGACGGCAGCCTGTTGACAGCCCTATGGATGAGTTAGTAGGATGAGTTAGTGGGACGACAGCCTGTTGACAACCCTATGGATGAGTTAGTAGGATGAGTTAGTGGGATGAGTTAGTAGGATGAGTTAGTGGGACGACAGCCTGTTGACAACCCTATGGATGAGTTAGTAGGATGAGTTAGTGGGACGACAACCTGTTGACAACCCTATGGATGAGTTAGTAGGATGAGTTAGTGGGACGACAGCCTGTTGACAACCCTATGGATGAGTTAGTAGGATGAGTTAGTGGGACGGCAGCCTGTTGACAACCCTATGGATGAGTTAGTAGGATGAGTTAGTGGGACGACAGCCTGTTGACAACCCTATGGATGAGTTAGTGGGACGGCAACCTGTTGACAACCCTATGGATGAGTTAGTAGGATGAGTTAGTGGGACGGCAGCCTGTTGACAACCCTATGGATGAGTTAGTAGGATGAGTTAGTGGGATGAGTTAGTGGGATGAGTTAGTGGGACGGCAGCCTGTTGACAACCCTATGGATGAGTTAGTAGGATGAGTTAGTGGGACGACAGCCTGTTGACAACCCTATGGATGAGTTAGTGGGATGAGTTAGTGGGATGAGTTAGTGGGATGAGTTAGTAGGATGAGTTAGTAGGATGAGTTAGTGGGACGGCAGCCTGTTGACAGCCCTATGGATGAGTTAGTAGGACGGCAACCTGTTGACAACCCTATGGATGAGTTAGTAGGATGAGTTAGTGGGACGACAGCCTGTTGACAACCCTATGGATGAGTTAGTAGGATGAGTTAGTGGGACGACAGCCTGTTGACAACCCTATGGATGAGTTAGTGGGACGGCAACCTGTTGACAACCCTATGGATGAGTTAGTAGGATGAGTTAGTGGGACGACAGCCTGTTGACAGCCCTATGGATGAGTTAGTGGGACGACAGCCTGTTGACAACCCTATGGATGAGT
This sequence comes from Salvelinus fontinalis, assembly GCF_029448725.1. Lineage (NCBI taxonomy): Eukaryota > Metazoa > Chordata > Actinopteri > Salmoniformes > Salmonidae > Salvelinus > Salvelinus fontinalis. The sequence goes on from NC_074679.1 coordinate 2,128,408, forward strand.
TAGTAGGATGGCAGCCTGTTGACAACCCTATGGATGAGTTAGTGGGACGGCAGCCTGTTGACAGCCCTATGGATGAGTTAGTAGGATGAGTTAGTGGGACGGCAACCTGTTGACAGCCCTATGGATGAGTTAGTAGGATGAGTTAGTGGGACGGCAGCCTGTTGACAACCCTATGGATGAGTTAGTGGGATGAGTTAGTGGGATGAGTTAGTGGGACGGCAGCCTGTTGACAACCCTATGGATGAGTTAGTAGGATGAGTTAGTGGGACGACAGCCTGTTGACAACCCTATGGATGAGTTAGTGGGACGGCAGCCTGTTGACAGCCCTATGGATGAGTTAGTAGGATGAGTTAGTGGGACGACAGCCTGTTGACAACCCTATGGATGAGTTAGTGGGACGGCAGCCTGTTGACAGCCCTATGGATGAGTTAGTGGGATGAGTTAGTGGGACGGCAGCCTGTTGACAACCCTATGGATGAGTTAGTGGGATGAGTTAGTAGGATGAGTTAGTGGGACGGCAGCCTGTTGACAACCCTATGGATGAGTTAGTAGGATGAGTTAGTGGGATGAGTTAGTAGGATGAGTTAGTAGGATGAGTTAGTGGGATGAGTTAGTAGGATGAGTTAGTGGGATGAGTTAGTGGGACGGCAGCCTGTTGACAACCCTATGGATGAGTTAGTAGGATGAGTTAGTGGGACGGCAGCCTGTTGACAACCCTATGGATGAGTTAGTGGGATGAGTTAGTGGGATGAGTTAGTGGGATGAGTTAGTAGGATGAGTTAGTAGGATGAGTTAGTGGGATGAGTTAGTAGGATGAGTTAGTGGGATGAGTTAGTGGGACGGCAGCCTGTTGACAACCCTATGGATGAGTTAGTGGGATGAGTTAGTGGGACGACAGCCTGTTGACAACCCTATGGATGAGTTAGTGGGATGAGTTAGTGGGACGACAGCCTGTTGACAACCCTATGGATGAGTTAGTAGGATGAGTTAGTAGGACAGCAGCCTGTTGACAACCCTATGGATGAGTTAGTAGGATGAGTTAGTGGGACGACAGCCTGTTGACAACCCTATGGATGAGTTAGTGGGAGAAACAACCCACCAGCCAGAAACAATAACATGCTGATTAAAAAAAACTATTTCCAAATAGGAAATGTATATGTTGATAATGATATGATAATGCCACTGTGTGTTTCTCTCCAGGCGGTGTCTTAGCTGATGTTACTGTCAGTTATAATAATGCCACTGTGTGTTTCTCTCCAGGCGGTGTCTTAGCTGATGTTACTGTCAGTTATAATAATGCCACTGTGTGTTTCTCTCCAGGCGGTGTCTTAGCTGATGTTACTGTCAGTTATAATAATGCCACTTTGTGTTTCTCTCCAGGCGGTGTCTTAGCTGATGTTATTGTCAGTTATAATAATGCCACTGTGTGTTTCTCTCCAGGCGGTGTCTTAGCTGATGTTACTGTCAGTTATAATAATGCCACTTTGTGTTTCTCTCCAGGCGGTGTCTTAGCTGATGTTACTGTCAGTTATAATAATGCCACTGTGTGTTTCTCTCCAGGCGGTGTCTTAGCTGATGTTACTGTCAGTTATAATAATGCCACTTTGTGTTTCTCTCCAGGCGGTGTCTTAGCTGATGTTATTGTCAGTTATAATAATGCCACTGTGTGTTTCTCTCCAGGCGGTGTCTTAGCTGATGTTATTGTCAGTTATAATAATGCCACTTTGTGTTTCTCTCCAGGCGGTGTCTTAGCTGATGTTACTGTCAGTTATAATAATGCCACTGTGTGTTTCTCTCCAGGCGGTGTCTTAGCTGATGTTACTGTCAGTTATAATAATGCCACTGTGTGTTTCTCTCCAGGCGGTGTCTTAGCTGATGTTACTGTCAGTTATAATAATGCCACTGTGTGTTTCTCTCCAGGCGGTGTCTTAGCTGATGTTACTGTCAGTTATAATAATGCCACTTTGTGTTTCTCTCCAGGCGGTGTCTTAGCTGATGTTATTGTCAGTTATAATAATGCCACTGTGTGTTTCTCTCCAGGCGGTGTCTTAGCTGATGTTACTGTCAGTTATAATAATGCCACTTTGTGTTTCTCTCCAGGCGGTGTCTTAGCTGATGTTACTGTCAGTTATAATAATGCCACTGTGTGTTTCTCTCCAGGCGGTGTCTTAGCTGATGTTACTGTCAGTTATAATAATGCCACTTTGTGTTTCTCTCCAGGCGGTGTCTTAGCTGATGTTATTGTCAGTTATAATAATGCCACTGTGTGTTTCTCTCCAGGCGGTGTCTTAGCTGATGTTATTGTCAGTTATAATAATGCCACTTTGTGTTTCTCTCCAGGCGGTGTCTTAGCTGATGTTACTGTCAGTTATAATAATGCCACTGTGTGTTTCTCTCCAGGCGGTGTCTTAGCTGATGTTACTGTCAGTTATAATAATGCCACTGTGTGTTTCTCTCCAGGCGGTGTCTTAGCTGATGTTATTGTCAGTTATATTAATGCCACTGTGTGTTTCTCTCCAGGCGGTGTCTTAGCTGATGTTATTGTCAGTTATAATAATGCCACTTTGTGTTTCTCTCCAGGCGGTGTCTTAGCTGATGTTACTGTCAGTTATAATAATGCCACTTTGTGTTTCTCTCCAGGCGGTGTCTTAGCTGATATTATTGTCAGTTATAATAATGCCACTGTGTGTTTCTCTCCAGGCGGTGTCTTAGCTGATGTTATTGTCAGTTATAATAATGCCACTTTGTGTTTCTCTCCAGGCGGTGTCTTAGCTGATGTTACTGTCAGTTATAATAATGCCACTTTGTGTTTCTCTCCAGACGGTGTCTTAGCTGATGTTACTGTCAGTTATAATAATGCCACTTTGTGTTTCTCTCCAGGCGGTGTCTTAGCTGATGTTATTGTCAGTTATAATAATGCCACTTTGTGTTTCTCTCCAGGCGGTGTCTTAGCTGATGTTATTGTCAGTTATAATAATGCCACTTTGTGTTTCTCTCCCTTCAGGTACTGTCACCGGCATTATGACAAAGACACAGACAGAAACAAAGATGTGAGTATCTCCCTCTGATTGACACGTGTTGAACTGGTACAGCTAGTCAGTACTACATGCAACTCAGGTGTACCTGTCTCTTAACCCCATGTTGTTATACAGGTGTACCTGTCTCTTAACCCCATGTTGTCATGTTGTTATACAGGTGTACCTGTCTCTTAACCCCATGTTGTTATACAGGTGTACCTGTCTCTTAACCCCATGTTGTCATGTTGTTATACAGGTGTACCTGTCTCTTAACCCCATGTTGTTATACAGGTGTACCTGTCTCTTAACCCCATGTTGTCATGTTGTTATACAGGTGTACCTGTCTCTTAACCCCATGTTGTTATACAGGTGTGCCTGTCTCTTAACCCCATGTTGTTATACAGGTGTGCCTGTCTCTTAACCCCATGTTGTTATACAGGTGTACCTGTCTCTTAACCCCATGTTGTTATACAGGTGTGCCTGTCTCTTAACCCCATGTTGTTATACAGGTGTACCTGTCTCTTAACCCCATGTTGTCATGTTGTTATACAGGTGTACCTGTCTCTTAACCCCATGTTGTCATGTTGTTATACAGGTGTACCTGTCTCTTAACCCCATGTTGTCATGTTGTTATACAGGTGTACCTGTCTCTTAACCCCATGTTGTCATGTTGTTATACAGGTGTACCTGTCTCTTAACCCCATGTTGTCATGTTGTTATACAGGTGTACCTGTCTCTTAACCCCATGTTGTCATGTTGTTATACAGGTGTACCTGTCTCTTAACCCCATGTTGTCATGTTGTTATACAGGTGTACCTGTCTCTTAACCCCATGTTGTCATGTTGTTATACAGGTGTACCTGTCTCTGCTGCGCATGTATTTGTCCCCTCCTGATGTCCACTGCCTTGGACCAATCAAAATGGAGCTGTCGGAGCCACAGGCCAATCTAAAGGCTGCTCTACACGTGCTGGAGCTGCACCACAGCAAGCTGAATACCGCTAAGGTAGACTGCACCACAACACAGCTGAATACCACTAAGGTAGACTGCACCACAGCAAGCTGAATACCACTAAGGTAGACTGCACCACAACACTCTGAATACCACTAAGGTAGACTGCACCACAGCTGAATAACACTAAGGTAGACTGCACCACAACACAGCTGAATACCACTAAGGTAGACTGCACCACAACACTCTGAATACCACTAAGGTAGACTGCACCACAGCTGAATAACACTAAGGTAGACTGCACCACAACACAGCTGAATACCACTAAGGTAGACTGCACCACAGCTGAATACCACTAAGGTAGACTGCACCACAGCTGAATACCACTAAGGTAGACTGCACCACAACACAGCTGAATACCACTAAGGTAGACTGCACCACAGCTGAATACCACTAAGGTAGACTGCACCACAGCACTCTGAATACTACTAAGGTAGACTGCACCACAGCTGAATACCACTAAGGTAGACTGCACCACAGCACTCTGAATACCACTAAGGTAGACTGCACCACAACACTCTGAATACCACTAAGGTAGACTGCACCACAGCTGAATACCACTAAGGTAGACTGCACCACAGCACAGCTGAATACCACTAAGGTAGACTGCACCACAACACTCTGAATACCACTAAGGTAGACTGCACCACAACACAGCTGAATACCACTAAGGTAGACTGCACCACAACACAGCTGAATACCACTAAGGTAGACTGCACCACAACACAGCTGAATACCACTAAGGTAGACTGCACCACAGCTGAATACCACTAAGGTAGACTGCACCACAGCACCCTGAATACCACTAAGGTAGACTGCACCACAGCACAGCTGAATACCACTAAGGTAGACTGCACCACAACACAGCTGAATACCACTAAGGTAGACTGCACCACAACACAGCTGAATACCACTAAGGTAGACTGCACCACATCACCCTGAATACCACTAAGGTAGACTGCACCACAGCACAGCTGAATACCACTAAGGTAGACTGCACCACAGCACGCTGAATACCGCTAAGGTAGACTGCACCACAGCACAGCTGAATACCACTAAGGTAGACTGCACCACAGCTGAATTCCACTAAGGTAGACTGCACCACAACACAGCTGAATACCACTAAGGTAGACTGCACCACAGCACGCTGAATACCACTAAGGTAGACTGCACCACAACACACTGAATACCACTAAGGTAGACTGCACCACAACACACTGAATACCACTAAGGTAGACTGCACCACAGCTGAATACCACTAAGGTAGACTGCACCACAGCTGAATACCACTAAGGTAGACTGCACCACAACACATCTGAATACCACTAAGGTAGACTGCACCACAGCTGAATACCACTAAGGTAGACTGCACCACAACACTCTGAATACCACTAAGGTAGACTGCACCACAACACCCTGAATACCACTAAGGTAGACTGCACCACAACACCCTGAATACCACTAAGGTAGACTGCACCACAACACGCTGAATACCACTAAGGTAGACTGCACCACAACACGCTGAATACCACTAAGGTAGACTGCACCACAACACTCTGAATACCACTAAGGTAGACTGCACCACAACACTCTGAATACCACTAAGGTAGACTGCACCACAGCACAGCTGAATACCACTAAGGTAGACTGCACCACAGCACAGCTGAATACCACTAAGGTAGACTGCACCACAACACAGCTGAATACCACTAAGGTAGACTGCACCACAGCACAGCTGAATACCACTAAGGTAGACTGCACCACAGCACAGCTGAATACCACTAAGGTAGACTGCACCACAGCACGCTGAATACCACTAAGGTAGACTGCACCACAGCACGCTGAATACCACTAAGGTAGACTGCACCACAACACACTGAATACCACTAAGGTAGACTGCACCACAACAAGCTGAATACCACTAAGGTAGACTGCACCACAGCTGAATACCACTAAGGTAGACTGCACCACAACACTCTGAATACCACTAAGGTAGACTGCACCACAGCACAGCTGAATACCACTAAGGTAGACTGCACCACAGCATGCTGAATACCACTAAGGTAGACTGCACCACAACACAGCTGAATACCACTAAGGTAGACTGCACCACAACACAGCTGAATACCACTAAGGTAGACTGCACCACAACACAGCTGAATACCACTAAGGTAGACTGCACCACAGCTGAATACCACTAAGGTAGACTGCACCACAGCACAGCTGAATACCACTAAGGTAGACTGCACCACAGCAAGCTGAATACCACTAAGGTAGACTGCACCACAGCACAGCTGAATACCACTAAGGTAGACTGCACCACAGCACAGCTGAATACCACTAAGGTAGACTGCACCACAACACAGCTGAATACCACTAAGGTAGACTGCACCACAACAAGCTGAATACCACTAAGGTAGACTGCACCACAGCTGAATACCACTAAGGTAGACTGCACCACAGCATGCTGAATACCACTAAGGTAGACTGCACCACAACACAGCTGAATACCACTAAGGTAGACTGCACCACAACACAGCTGAATACCACTAAGGTAGACTGCACCACAACACAGCTGAATACCACTAAGGTAGACTGCACCACAACTGAATACCACTAAGGTAGACTGCACCACAACACCCTGAATACCACTAAGGTAGACTGCACCACAGCACAGCTGAATACCACTAAGGTAGACTGCACCACAGCACAGCTGAATACCACTAAGGTAGACTGCACCACAGCACGCTGAATACCACTAAGGTAGACTGCACCACAACACTCTGAATACCACTAAGGTAGACTGCACCACAGCTGAATACCACTAAGGTAGACTGCACCACAACACGCTGAATACCACTAAGGTAGACTGCACCACAGCTGAATACCACTAAGGTAGACTGCACCACAACACTCTGAATACCACTAAGGTAGACTGCACCACAGCACGCTGAATACCACTAAGGTAGACTGCACCACAACACTCTGAATACCACTAAGGTAGACTGCACCACAGCTGAATACCACTAAGGTAGACTGCACCACAACACGCTGAATACCACTAAGGTAGACTGCACCACAACACGCTGAATACCACTAAGGTAGACTGCACCACAGCTGAATACCACTAAGGTAGACTGCACCACAGCACGCTGAATACCACTAAGGTAGGCTGCACCACAGCTGAATACCACTAAGGTAGACTGCACCACAACACTCTGAATACCACTAAGGTAGACTGCACCACAACACAGCTGAATACCACTAAGGTAGACTGCACCACAACACGCTGAATACCACTAAGGTAGACTGCACCACAGCACGCTGAATACCACTAAGGTAGACTGCACCACAGCACGCTGAATACCACTAAGGTAGACTGCACCACAACACGCTGAATACCACTAAGGTAGACTGCACCACAGCTGAATACCACTAAGGTAGATTGCACCACAACACGCTGAATACCACTAAGGTAGACTGCACCACAACACGCTGAATACCACTAAGGTAGACTGCACCACAACACGCTGAATACCACTAAGGTAGACTGCACCACAACACCCTGAATACCACTAAGGTAGACTGCACCACAGCTGAATACCACTAAGGTAGACTGCACCACAACACTCTGAATACCACTAAGGTAGACTGCACCACAGCACGCTGAATACCACTAAGGTAGACTGCACCACAACACGCTGAATACTACTAAGGTAGACTGCACCACAACACTCTGAATACCACTAAGGTAGACTGCACCACAGCACTCTGAATACCACTAAGGTAGACTGCACCACAACACTCTGAATACCACTAAGGTAGACTGCACCACAGCTGAATACCACTAAGGTAGACTGCACCACAGCTGAATACCACTAAGGTAGACTGCACCACAACACTCTGAATACCACTAAGGTAGACTGCACCACAACACTCTGAATACCACTAAGGTAGACTGCACCACAGCTGAATACCACTAAGGTAGACTGCACCACAACACTCTGAATACCACTAAGGTAGACTGCACCACAGCACGCTGAATACCACTAAGGTAGACTGCACCACAACACTCTGAATACCACTAAGGTAGACTGCACCACAGCTGAATACCACTAAGGTAGACTGCACCACAACACGCTGAATACCACTAAGGTAGACTGCACCACAACACGCTGAATACCACTAAGGTAGACTGCACCACAGCTGAATACCACTAAGGTAGACTGCACCACAGCACGCTGAATACCACTAAGGTAGGCTGCACCACAGCTGAATACCACTAAGGTAGACTGCACCACAACACTCTGAATACCACTAAGGTAGACTGCACCACAACACTCTGAATGCCACTAAGGTAGACTGCACCACAGCACAACACAGCTGAATACCACTAAGGTAGACTGCACCACAGCTGAATACCACTAAGGTAGACTGCACCACAACACAGCTGAATACCACTAAGGTAGACTGCACCACAACACGCTGAATACTACTAAGGTAGACTGCACCACAACACGCTGAATACTACTAAGGTAGACTGCACCACAACACTCTGAATACCACTAAGGTAGACTGCACCACAACACTCTGAATACCACTAAGGTATACTGCACCACAGCACGCTGAATACCACTAAGGTAGACTGCACCACAACACGCTGAATACCACTAAGGTAGACTGCACCACAAGACGCTGAATACCACTAAGGTAGACTGCACCACAGCTGAATACCACTAAGGTAGACTGCACCACAACACTCTGAATACCACTAAGGTAGACTGCACCACAGCTGAATACCACTAAGGTAGACTGCACCACAGCACAGCTGAATACCACTAAGGTAGACTGCACCACAGCAAGCTGAATACCACTAAGGTAGACTGCACCACAGCTGAATACCACTAAGGTAGACTGCACCACAGCTGAATACCACTAAGGTAGACTGCACCACAGCTGAATACCACTAAGGTAGACTGCACCACAGCACAGCTGAATACCACTAAGGTAGACTGCACCACAACACAGCTGAATACCACTAAGGTAGACTGCACCACAGCTGAATACCACTAAGGTAGACTGCACCACAACACAGCTGAATACCACTAAGGTAGACTGCACCACAACACCCTGAATACCACTAAGGTAGACTGCACCACAGCTGAATACCACTAAGGTAGACTGCACCACAACACTCTGAATAGCACTAAGGTAGACTGCACCACAACACTCTGAATACCACTAAGGTAGACTGCACCACAACACTCTGAATACCACTAAGGTAGACTGCACCACAACACTCTGAATACCACTAAGGTAGACTGCACCACAACACTCTGAATACCACTAAGGTAGACTGCACCACAGCACGCTGAATACCACTAAGGTAGACTGCACCACAACACTCTGAATACCACTAAGGTAGACTGCACCACAGCTGAATACCACTAAGGTAGACTGCACCACAGCACTCTGAATACCACTAAGGTAGACTGCACCACAACACTCTGAATACCACTAAGGTAGACTGCACCACAACACTCTGAATACCACTGAGGTAGACTGCACCACAGCTGAATACCACTAAGGTAGACTGCACCACAACACTCTGAATACCACTAAGGTAGACTGCACCACAGCTGAATACCACTAAGGTAGACTGCACCACAGCACTCTGAATACCACTAAGGTAGACTGCACCACAACACTCTGAATACCACTAAGGTAGACTGCACCAAAGCTGAATACCACTAAGGTAGACTGCACCACAGCACTCTGAATACCACTAAGGTAGACTGCACCACAACACTCTGAATACCACTAAGGTAGACTGCACCACAACACTCTGAATACCACTAAGGTAGACTGCACCACAACACTCTGAATACCACTAAGGTAGACTGCACCACAGCTGAATACCACTAAGGTAGACTGCACCACAGCTGAATACCACTAAGGTAGACTGCACCACAGCTGAATACCACTAAGGTAGACTGCACCACAGCAGTCTGAATACCACTAAGGTAGACTGCACCACAGCACTCTGAATACCACTAAGGTAGACTGCACCACAACACTCTGAATACCACTAAGGTAGACTGCACCACAGCTGAATACCACTAAGGTAGACTGCACCACAACACAGCTGAATACCACTAAGGTAGACTGCACCACAGAAAGCTGAATACCACTAAGGTAGACTGCACCACAGCACCCTGAATACCGCTAAGGTAGACTGCACCACAACACTCTGAATACTACTAAGGTAGACTGCACCACAACACGCTGAATACCACTAAGGTAGACTGCACCACAACACAGCTGAATACCACTAAGGTAGACTGCACCACAACACTCTGAATACTACTAAGGTAGACTGCACCACAACACAGCTGAATACCACTAAGGTAGACTGCACCACAACACGCTGAATACCACTAAGGTAGACTGCACCACAACACTCTGAATACCACTAAGGTAGACTGCACCACAACACCCTGAATACCACTAAGGTAGACTGCACCACAGCTGAATACCACTAAGGTAGACTGCACCACAACACTCTGAATACCACTAAGGTAGACTGCACCACAACACTCTGAATACCACTAAGGTAGACTGCACCACAACACTCTGAATACCACTAAGGTAGACTGCACCACAACACTCTGAATACCACTAAGGTAGACTGCACCACAACACTCTGAATACCACTAAGGTAGACTGCACCACAACACTCTGAATACCACTAAGGTAGACTGCACCACAACACTCTGAATACCACTAAGGTAGACTGCACCACAACACCCTGAATACCACTAAGGTAGACTGCACCACAGCACGCTGAATACCACTAAGGTAGACTGCACCACAACACTCTGAATACCACTAAGGTAGACTGCACCACAGCTGAATACCACTAAGGTAGACTGCACCACAGCACTCTGAATACCACTAAGGTAGACTGCACCACAACACTCTGAATACCACTAAGGTAGACTGCACCACAACACTCTGAATACCACTGAGGTAGACTGCACCACAGCTGAATACCACTAAGGTAGACTGCACCACAACACTCTGAATACCACTAAGGTAGACTGCACCACAGCTGAATACCACTAAGGTAGACTGCACCACAGCACTCTGAATACCACTAAGGTAGACTGCACCACAACACTCTGAATACCACTAAGGTAGACTGGACCACAGCTGAATACCACTAAGGTAGACTGCACCACAGCACTCTGAATACCACTAAGGTAGACTGCACCACAACACTCTGAATACCACTAAGGTAGACTGCACCACAACACTCTGAATACCACTAAGGTAGACTGCACCACAACACTCTGAATACCACTAAGGTAGACTGCACCACAGCTGAATACCACTAAGGTAGACTGCACCACAGCTGAATACCACTAAGGTAGACTGCACCACAGCTGAATACCACTAAGGTAGACTGCACCACAGCACTCTGAATACCACTAAGGTAGACTGCACCACAGCACTCTGAATACCACTAAGGTAGACTGCACCACAACACTCTGAATACCACTAAGGTAGACTGCACCACAGCTGAATACCACTAAGGTAGACTGCACCACAACACAGCTGAATACCACTAAGGTAGACTGCACCACAGCAAGCTGAATACCACTAAGGTAGACTGCACCACAGCACCCTGAATACCGCTAAGGTAGACTGCACCACAACACTCTGAATACTACTAAGGTAGACTGCACCACAACACGCTGAATACCACTAAGGTAGACTGCACCACAACACAGCTGAATACCACTAAGGTAGACTGCACCACAACACTCTGAATACCACTAAGGTAGACTGCACCACAACACTCTGAATACCACTAAGGTAGACTGCACCACAGCTGAATACCACTAAGGTAGACTGCACCACAGCTGAATACCACTAAGGTAGACTGCACCACAGCTGAATACCACTAAGGTAGACTGCACCACAGCACTCTGAATACCACTAAGGTAGACTGCACCACAGCACTCTGAATACCACTAAGGTAGACTGCACCACAACACTCTGAATACCACTAAGGTAGACTGCACCACAGCTGAATACCACTAAGGTAGACTGCACCACAACACAGCTGAATACCACTAAGGTAGACTGCACCACAGCAAGCTGAATACCACTAAGGTAGACTGCACCACAGCACCCTGAATACCGCTAAGGTAGACTGCACCACAACACTCTGAATACTACTAAGGTAGACTGCACCACAACACGCTGAATACCACTAAGGTAGACTGCACCACAACACTCTGAATACTACTAAGGTAGACTGCACCACAACACAGCTGAATACCACTAAGGTAGACTGCACCACAACACGCTGAATACCACTAAGGTAGACTGCACCACAACACTCTGAATACCACTAAGGTAGACTGCACCACAGCACGCTGAATACCGCTAAGGTAGACTGCACCACAACACTCTGAATACCACTAAGGTAGACTGCACCACAGCACGCTGAATACCACTAAGGTAGACTGCACCACAACACGCTGAATACTACTAAGGTAGACTGCACCACAACACGCTGAATACTACTAAGGTAGACTGCACCACAACACTCTGAATACCACTAAGGTAGACTGCACCACAGCTGAATACCACTAAGGTAGACTGCACCACAACACTCTGAATACCACTAAGGTAGACTGCACCACAGCACGCTGAATACCACTAAGGTAGACTGCACCACAACACTCTGAATACCACTAAGGTAGACTGCACCACAGCTGAATACCACTAAGGTAGACTGCACCACAGCTGAATACCACTAAGGTAGACTGCACCACAACACTCTGAATACCACTAAGGTAGACTGCACCACAACACTCTGAATACCACTAAGGTAGACTGCACCACAGCTGAATACCACTAAGGTAGACTGCACCACAACACTCTGAATACCACTAAGGTAGACTGCACCACAGCACGCTGAATACCACTAAGGTAGACTGCACCACAACACTCTGAATACCACTAAGGTAGACTGCACCACAGCTGAATACCACTAAGGTAGACTGCACCACAACACGCTGAATACCACTAAGGTAGACTGCACCACAACACGCTGAATACCACTAAGGTAGACTGCACCACAGCTGAATACCACTAAGGTAGACTGCACCACAACACTCTGAATACCACTAAGGTAGACTGCACCACAACACTCTGAATACCACTAAGGTAGACTGCACCACAGCACGCTGAATACCACTAAGGTAGACTGCACCACAACACTCTGAATACCACTAAGGTAGACTGCACCACAGCTGAATACCACTAAGGTAGACTGCACCACAGCACTCTGAATACCACTAAGGTAGACTGCACCACAACACTCTGAATACCACTAAGGTAGACTGCACCACAACACTCTGAATACCACTGAGGTAGACTGCACCACAGCTGAATACCACTAAGGTAGACTGCACCACAACACTCTGAATACCACTAAGGTAGACTGCACCACAGCTGAATACCACTAAGGTAGACTGCACCACAGCACTCTGAATACCACTAAGGTAGACTGCACCACAACACTCTGAATACCACTAAGGTAGACTGCACCACAGCTGAATACCACTAAGGTAGACTGCACCACAGCACTCTGAATACCACTAAGGTAGACTGCACCACAACACTCTGAATACCACTAAGGTAGACTGCACCACAACACTCTGAATACCACTAAGGTAGACTGCACCACAACACTCTGAATACCACTAAGGTAGACTGCACCACAGCTGAATACCACTAAGGTAGACTGCACCACAGCTGAATACCACTAATGTAGACTGCACCACAGCTGAATACCACTAAGGTAGACTGCACCACAGCAGTCTGAATACCACTAAGGTAGACTGCACCACAGCACTCTGAATACCACTAAGGTAGACTGCACCACAACACTCTGAATACCACTAAGGTAGACTGCACCACAGCTGAATACCACTAAGGTAGACTGCACCACAACACAGCTGAATACCACTAAGGTAGACTGCACCACAGAAAGCTGAATACCACTAAGGTAGACTGCACCACAGCACCCTGAATACCGCTAAGGTAGACTGCACCACAACACTCTGAATACTACTAAGGTAGACTGCACCACAACACGCTGAATACCACTAAGGTAGACTGCACCACAACACAGCTGAATACCACTAAGGTAGACTGCACCACAACACTCTGAATACTACTAAGGTAGACTGCACCACAACACAGCTGAATACCACTAAGGTAGACTGCACCACAACAGCTGAATACCACTAAGGTAGACTGCACCACAACACTCTGAATACCACTAAGGTAGACTGCACCACAACACCCTGAATACCACTAAGGTAGACTGCACCACAGCTGAATACCACTAAGGTAGACTGCACCACAACACTCTTAATACCACTAAGGTAGACTGCACCACAACACTCTGAATACCACTAAGGTAGACTGCACCACAACACTCTGAATACCACTAAGGTAGACTGCACCACAACACTCTGAATACCACTAAGGTAGACTGCACCACAACACTCTGAATACCACTAAGGTAGACTGCACCACAGCACGCTGAATACCACTAAGGTAGACTGCACCACAACACTCTGAATACCACTAAGGTAGACTGCACCACAGCTGAATACCACTAAGGTAGACTGCACCACAGCACTCTGAATACCACTAAGGTAGACTGCACCACAACACTCTGAATACCACTAAGGTAGACTGCACCACAACACTCTGAATACCACTGAGGTAGACTGCACCACAGCTGAATACCACTAAGGTAGACTGCACCACAACACTCTGAATACCACTAAGGTAGACTGCACCACAGCTGAATACCACTAAGGTAGACTGCACCACAGCACTCTGAATACCACTAAGGTAGACTGCACCACAACACTCTGAATACCACTAAGGTAGACTGCACCACAACACTCTGAATACCACTAAGGTAGACTGCACCACAGCTGAATACCACTAAGGTAGACTGCACCACAGCTGAATACCACTAAGGTAGACTGCACCACAGCACTCTGAATACCACTAAGGTAGACTGCACCACAGCACTCTGAATACCACTAAGGTAGACTGCACCACAACACTCTGAATACCACTAAGGTAGACTGCACCACAACACTCTGAATACCACTAAGGTAGACTGCACCACAGCTGAATACCACTAAGGTAGACTGCACCACAACACAGCTGAATACCACTAAGGTAGACTGCACCACAGCAAGCTGAATACCACTAAGGTAGACTGCACCACAGCACCCTGAATACCGCTAAGGTAGACTGCACCACAACACTCTGAATACCACTAAGGTAGACTGCACCACAACACGCTGAATACCACTAAGGTAGACTGCACCACAACACAGCTGAATACCACTAAGGTAGACTGCACCACAACACTCTGAATACTACTAAGGTAGACTGCACCACAACACAGCTGAATACCACTAAGGTAGACTGCACCACAACACGCTGAATACCACTAAGGTAGACTGCACCACAACACTCTGAATACCACTAAGGTAGACTGCACCACAGCTGAATACCACTAAGGGAGACTGCACCACAGCACTCTGAATACCACTAAGGTAGACTGCACCACAACACTCTGAATACCACTAAGGTAGACTGCACCACAACACTCTGAATACCACTTAGGTAGACTGCACCACAACACTCTGAATACCACTAAGGTAGACTGCACCACAGCTGAATACCACTAAGGTAGACTGCACCACAGCTGAATACCACTAAGGTAGGCTGCACCACAACACAGCTGAATACCACTAAGGTAGACTGCACCACAACACTCTGAATAACACTAAGGTAGACTGCACCACAACACTCTGAATAACACTAAGGTAGACTGCACCACAGCTGAATACCACTAAGGTAGACTGCACCACAACACTCTGAATACCACTAAGGTAGACTGCACTACAGCACGCTGAATACCACTAAGGTAGACTGCACCACAACACTCTGAATACCACTAAGGTAGACTGCACCACAGCTGAATACCACTAAGGTAGACTGCACCACAACACGCTGAATACCACTAAGGTAGACTGCACCACAACACGCTGAATACCACTAAGGTAGACTGCACCACAACACAGCTGAATACCACTAAGGTAGACTGCACCACAGCTGAATACCACTAAGGTAGACTGCACCACAGCTGAATACCACTAAGGTAGACTGCACCACAACACGCTGAATACCACTAAGGTAGACTGCACCACAACACGCTGAATACCACTAAGGTAGACTGCACCACAACACAGCTGAATACCACTAAGGTAGACTGCACCACAGCTGAATACCACTAAGGTAGACTGCACCACAGCACGCTGAATACCACTAAGGTAGGCTGCACCACAGCTGAATACCACTAAGGTAGACTGCACCACAACACTCTGAATACCACTAAGGTAGACTGCACCACAACACAGCTGAATACCACTAAGGTAGACTGCACCACAACACGCTGAATACTACTAAGGTAGACTGCACCACAACACGCTGAATACTACTAAGGTAGACTGCACCACAACACTCTGAATACCACTAAGGTAGACTGCACCACAACACTCTGAATACCACTAAGGTAGACTGCACCACAGCACGCTGAATACCACTAAGGTAGACTGCACCACAACACGCTGAATACCACTAAGGTAGACTGCACCACAGCTGAATACCACTAAGGTAGATTGCACCACAACACGCTGAATACCACTAAGGTAGACTGCACCACAACACGCTGAATACCACTAAGGTAGACTGCACCACAGCTGAATACCACTAAGGTAGACTGCACCACAGCACTCTGAATACCACTAAGGTAGACTGCACCACAACACTCTGAATACCACTAAGGTAGACTGCACCACAGCTGAATACCACTAAGGTAGACTGCACCACAGCACTCTGAATACCACTAAGGTAGACTGCACCACAACACTCTGAATACCACTAAGGTAGACTGCACCACAACACTCTGAATACCACTAAGGTAGACTGCACCACAACACTCTGAATACCACTAAGGTAGACTGCACCACAGCTGAATACCACTAAGGTAGACTGCACCACAGCTGAATACCACTAAGGTAGACTGCACCACAGCTGAATACCACTAAGGTAGACTGCACCACAGCACTCTGAATACCACTAAGGTAGACTGCACCACAGCACTCTGAATACCACTAAGGTAGACTGCACCACAACACTCTGAATACCACTAAGGTAGACTGCACCACAACACTCTGAATACCACTAAGGTAGACTGCACCACAACACTCTGAATACCACTAAGGTAGACTGCACCACAACACAGCTGAATACCACTAAGGTAGACTGCACCACAGCAAGCTGAATACCACTAAGGTAGACTGCACCACAGCACCCTGAATACCGCTAAGGTAGACTGCACCACAACACTCTGAATACCACTAAGGTAGACTGCACCACAACACGCTGAATACCACTAAGGTAGACTGCACCACAACACAGCTGAATACCACTAAGGTAGACTGCACCACAACACTCTGAATACTACTAAGGTAGACTGCACCACAACACAGCTGAATACCACTAAGGTAGACTGCACCACAACACGCTGAATACCACTAAGGTAGACTGCACCACAACACTCTGAATACCACTAAGGTAGACTGCACCACAGCTGAATACCACTAAGGGAGACTGCACCACAGCACTCTGAATACCACTAAGGTAGACTGCACCACAACACTCTGAATACCACTAAGGTAGACTGCACCACAACACTCTGAATACCACTTAGGTAGACTGCACCACAACACTCTGAATACCACTAAGGTAGACTGCACCACAGCTGAATACCACTAAGGTAGACTGCACCACAGCTGAATACCACTAAGGTAGGCTGCACCACAACACAGCTGAATACCACTAAGGTAGACTGCACCACAACACTCTGAATAACACTAAGGTAGACTGCACCACAGCTGAATACCACTAAGGTAGACTGCACCACAACACTCTGAATACCACTAAGGTAGACTGCACCACAGCACGCTGAATACCACTAAGGTAGACTGCACCACAACACTCTGAATACCACTAAGGTAGACTGCACCACAGCTGAATACCACTAAGGTAGACTGCACCACAACACGCTGAATACCACTAAGGTAGACTGCACCACAACACGCTGAATACCACTAAGGTAGACTGCACCACAACACAGCTGAATACCACTAAGGTAGACTGCACCACAGCTGAATACCACTAAGGTAGACTGCACCACAGCTGAATACCACTAAGGTAGACTGCACCACAACACGCTGAATACCACTAAGGTAGACTGCACCACAACACGCTGAATACCACTAAGGTAGACTGCACCACAACACAGCTGAATACCACTAAGGTAGACTGCACCACAGCTGAATACCACTAAGGTAGACTGCACCACAGCACGCTGAATACCACTAAGGTAGGCTGCACCACAGCTGAATACCACTAAGGTAGACTGCACCACAACACTCTGAATACCACTAAGGTAGACTGCACCACAACACAGCTGAATACCACTAAGGTAGACTGCACCACAACACGCTGAATACTACTAAGGTAGACTGCACCACAACACGCTGAATACTACTAAGGTAGACTGCACCACAACACTCTGAATACCACTAAGGTAGACTGCACCACAACACTCTGAATACCACTAAGGTAGACTGCACCACAGCACGCTGAATACCACTAAGGTAGACTGCACCACAACACGCTGAATACCACTAAGGTAGACTGCACCACAGCTGAATACCACTAAGGTAGATTGCACCACAACACGCTGAATACCACTAAGGTAGACTGCACCACAACACGCTGAATACCACTAAGGTAGACTGCACCACAACACCCTGAATACCACTAAGGTAGACTGCACCACAACACTCTGAATACCACTAAGGTAGACTGCACCACAACACTCTGAATACCACTAAGGTAGACTGCACCACAACACTCTGAATACCACTAAGGTAGACTGCACCACAGCACGCTGAATACCACTAAGGTAGACTGCACCACAACACTCTGAATACCACTAAGGTAGACTGCACCACAGCTGAATACCACTAAGGTAGACTGCACCACAGCACTCTGAATACCACTAAGGTAGACTGCACCACAACACTCTGAATACCACTAAGGTAGACTGCACCACAACACTCTGAATACCACTGAGGTAGACTGCACCACAGCTGAATACCACTAAGGTAGACTGCACCACAACACTCTGAATACCACTAAGGTAGACTGCACCACAGCTGAATACCACTAAGGTAGACTGCACCACAGCACTCTGAATACCACTAAGGTAGACTGCACCACAACACTCTGAATACCACTAAGGTAGACTGCACCACAGCTGAATACCACTAAGGTAGACTGCACCACAGCACTCTGAATACCACTAAGGTAGACTGCACCACAACACTCTGAATACCACTAAGGTAGACTGCACCACAACACTCTGAATACCACTAAGGTAGACTGCACCACAGCACGCTGAATACCACTAAGGTAGACTGCACCACAACACTCTGAATACCACTAAGGTAGACTGCACCACAACACTCTGAATACCACTAAGGTAGACTGCACCACAGCTGAATACCACTAAGGTAGACTGCACCACAGCACTCTGAATACCACTAAGGTAGACTGCACCACAACACTCTGAATACCACTAAGGTAGACTGCACCACAACACTCTGAATACCACTAAGGTAGACTGCACCACAGCTGAATACCACTAAGGTAGACTGCACCACAACACTCTGAATACCACTAAGGTAGACTGCACCACAGCTGAATACCACTAAGGTAGACTGCACCACAACACTCTGAATACCACTAAGGTAGACTGCACCACAGCACTCTGAATACCACTAAGGTAGACTGCACCACAGCACTCTGAATACCACTAAGGTAGACTGCACCACAACACTCTGAATACCACTAAGGTAGACTGCACCACAGCTGAATACCACTAAGGTAGACTGCACCACAGCACTCTGAATACCACTAAGGTAGACTGCACCACAACACTCTGAATACCACTAAGGTAGACTGCACCACAACACTCTGAATACCACTAAGGTAGACTGCACCACAACACTCTGAATACCACTAAGGTAGACTGCACCACAACACTCTGAATACCACTAAGGTAGACTGCACCACAGCTGAATACCACTAAGGTAGACTGCACCACAGCTGAATACCACTAAGGTAGACTGCACCACAACACTCTGAATACCACTAAGGTAGACTGCACCACAACACTCTGAATACCACTAAGGTAGACTGCACCACAGCTGAATACCACTAAGGTAGACTGCACCACAACACTCTGAATACCACTAAGGTAGACTGCACCACAGCACGCTGAATACCACTAAGGTAGACTGCACCACAACACTCTGAATACCACTAAGGTAGACTGCACCACAGCTGAATACCACTAAGGTAGACTGCACCACAACACGCTGAATACCACTAAGGTAGACTGCACCACAACACGCTGAATACCACTAAGGTAGACTGCACCACAGCTGAATACCACTAAGGTAGACTGCACCACAGCACGCTGAATACCACTAAGGTAGGCTGCACCACAGCTGAATACCACTAAGGTAGACTGCACCACAACACTCTGAATACCACTAAGGTAGACTGCACCACAACACTCTGAATACCACTAAGGTAGACTGCACCACAGCACAACACAGCTGAATACCACTAAGGTAGACTGCACCACAGCTGAATACCACTAAGGTAGACTGCACCACAACACAGCTGAATACCACTAAGGTAGACTGCACCACAACACGCTGAATACTACTAAGGTAGACTGCACCACAACACGCTGAATACTACTAAGGTAGACTGCACCACAACACTCTGAATACCACTAAGGTAGACTGCACCACAACACTCTGAATACCACTAAGGTATACTGCACCACAGCACGCTGAATACCACTAAGGTAAACTGCACCACAACACGCTGAATACCACTAAGGTAGACTGCACCACAAGACGCTGAATACCACTAAGGTAGACTGCACCACAGCTGAATACCACTAAGGTAGACTGCACCACAACACTCTGAATACCACTAAGGTAGACTGCACCACAGCTGAATACCACTAAGGTAGACTGCACCACAGCACAGCTGAATACCACTAAGGTAGACTGCACCACAGCAAGCTGAATACCACTAAGGTAGACTGCACCACAGCTGAATACCACTAAGGTAGACTGCACCACAGCTGAATACCACTAAGGTAGACTGCACCACAGCACAGCTGAATACCACTAAGGTAGACTGCACCACAACACAGCTGAATACCACTAAGGTAGACTGCACCACAGCTGAATACCACTAAGGTAGACTGCACCACAACACAGCTGAATACCACTAAGGTAGACTGCACCACAACACACTGAATACCACTAAGGTAGACTGCACCACAACACGCTGAATACCACTAAGGTAGACTGCACCACAACACTCTGAATACCACTAAGGTAGACTGCACCACAGCACGCTGAATACCACTAAGGTAGACTGCACCACAACAAGCTGAATACCACTAAGGTAGACTGCACCACAGCTGAATACCACTAAGGTAGACTGCACCACAGCATGCTGAATACCACTAAGGTAGACTGCACCACAACACAGCTGAATACCACTAAGGTAGACTGCACCACAACACAGCTGAATACCACTAAGGTAGACTGCACCACAACACAGCTGAATACCACTAAGGTAGACTGCACCACAGCTGAATACCACTAAGGTAGACTGCACCACAGCTGAATACCACTAAGGTAGACTGAACCACAGCTGAATACCACTAAGGTAGACTGCACCACAGCATGCTGAATACCACTAAGGTAGACTGCACCACAACACCCTGAATACCACTAAGGTAGACTGCACCACAGCATGCTGAATACCACTAAGGTAGACTGCACCACAACTGAATACCACTAAGGTAGACTGCACCACAGCACAGCTGAATACCACTAAGGTAGGCTGCACCACAGCACAGCTGAATACCACTAAGGTAGACTGCACCACAACACTCTGAATACCACTAAGGTAGACTGCACCACAACACTCTGAATACCACTAAGGTAGACTGCACCACAACACTCTGAATACCACTAAGGTAGACTGCACCACAGCTGAATACCACTAAGGTAGACTGCACCACAACACCCTGAATACCACTAAGGTAGACTGCACCACAACACGCTGAATACCACTAAGGTAGACTGCACCACAACACGCTGAATACCACTAAGGTAGACTGCACCACAACACTCTGAATACCACTAAGGTAGACTGCACCACAACACTCTGAATACCACTAAGGTAGACTGCACCACAGCTGAATACCACTAAGGTAGACTGCACCACAGCACTCTGAATACCACTAAGGTAGACTGCACCACAACACTCTGAATACCACTAAGGTAGACTGCACCACAACACTCTGAATACCACTAAGGTAGACTGCACCACAACACTCTGAATACCACTAAGGTAGACTGCACCACAACACTCTGAATACCACTAAGGTAGACTGCACCACAGCTGAATACCACTAAGGTAGACTGCACCACAGCTGAATACCACTAAGGTAGACTGCACCACAACACTCTGAATACCACTAAGGTAGACTGCACCACAACACTCTGAATACCACTAAGGTAGACTGCACCACAGCTGAATACCACTAAGGTAGACTGCACCACAACACTCTGAATACCACTAAGGTAGACTGCACCACAGCACGCTGAATACCACTAAGGTAGACTGCACCACAACACTCTGAATACCACTAAGGTAGACTGCACCACAGCTGAATACCACTAAGGTAGACTGCACCACAACACGCTGAATACCACTAAGGTAGACTGCACCACAACACGCTGAATACCACTAAGGTAGACTGCACCACAGCTGAATACCACTAAGGTAGACTGCACCACAGCACGCTGAATACCACTAAGGTAGGCTGCACCACAGCTGAATACCACTAAGGTAGACTGCACCACAACACTCTGAATACCACTAAGGTAGACTGCACCACAACACTCTGAATACCACTAAGGTAGACTGCACCACAGCACAACACAGCTGAATACCACTAAGGTAGACTGCACCACAGCTGAATACCACTAAGGTAGACTGCACCACAACACAGCTGAATACCACTAAGGTAGACTGCACCACAACACGCTGAATACTACTAAGGTAGACTGCACCACAACACGCTGAATACTACTAAGGTAGACTGCACCACAACACTCTGAATACCACTAAGGTAGACTGCACCACAACACTCTGAATACCACTAAGGTATACTGCACCACAGCACGCTGAATACCACTAATGTAAACTGCACCACAACACGCTGAATACCACTAAGGTAGACTGCACCACAAGACGCTGAATACCACTAAGGTAGACTGCACCACAGCTGAATACCACTAAGGTAGACTGCACCACAACACTCTGAATACCACTAAGGTAGACTGCACCACAGCTGAATACCACTAAGGTAGACTGCACCACAGCACAGCTGAATACCACTAAGGTAGACTGCACCACAGCAAGCTGAATACCACTAAGGTAGACTGCACCACAGCTGAATACCACTAAGGTAGACTGCACCACAGCTGAATACCACTAAGGTAGACTGCACCACAGCACAGCTGAATACCACTAAGGTAGACTGCACCACAACACAGCTGAATACCACTAAGGTAGACTGCACCACAGCTGAATACCACTAAGGTAGACTGCACCACAACACAGCTGAATACCACTAAGGTAGACTGCACCACAACACACTGAATACCACTAAGGTAGACTGCACCACAACACGCTGAATACCACTAAGGTAGACTGCACCACAACACTCTGAATACCACTAAGGTAGACTGCACCACAGCACGCTGAATACCACTAAGGTAGACTGCACCACAACAAGCTGAATACCACTAAGGTAGACTGCACCACAGCTGAATACCACTAAGGTAGACTGCACCACAGCATGCTGAATACCACTAAGGTAGACTGCACCACAACACAGCTGAATACCACTAAGGTAGACTGCACCACAGCATGCTGAATACCACTAAGGTAGACTGCACCACAACACAGCTGAATACCACTAAGGTAGACTGCACCACAACACAGCTGAATACCACTAAGGTAGACTGCACCACAACACAGCTGAATACCACTAAGGTAGACTGCACCACAGCTGAATACCACTAAGGTAGACTGCACCACAGCTGAATACCACTAAGGTAGACTGAACCACAGCTGAATACCACTAAGGTAGACTGCACCACAGCATGCTGAATACCACTAAGGTAGACTGCACCACAACACCCTGAATACCACTAAGGTAGACTGCACCACAGCATGCTGAATACCACTAAGGTAGACTGCACCACAACTGAATACCACTAAGGTAGACTGCACCACAGCACAGCTGAATACCACTAAGGTAGGCTGCACCACAGCACAGCTGAATACCACTAAGGTAGACTGCACCACAACACTCTGAATACCACTAAGGTAGACTGCACCACAACACTCTGAATACCACTAAGGTAGACTGCACCACAACACTCTGAATACCACTAAGGTAGACTGCACCACAGCTGAATACCACTAAGGTAGACTGCACCACAACACCCTGAATACCACTAAGGTAGACTGCACCACAACACGCTGAATACCACTAAGGTAGACTGCACCACAACACGCTGAATACCACTAAGGTAGACTGCACCACAACACTCTGAATACCACTAAGGTAGACTGCACCACAACACTCTGAATACCACTAAGGTAGACTGCACCACAGCTGAATACCACTAAGGTAGACTGCACCACAGCACGCTGAATACCACTAAGGTAGACTGCACCACAGCTGAATACCACTAAGGTAGACTGCACCACAGCACAGCTGAATACCACTAAGGTAGACTGCACCACAGCACAGCTGAATACCACTAAGGTAGACTGCACCACAGCTGAATACCACTAAGGTAGACTGCACCACAACACTCTGAATACTACTAAGGGAGACTGCACCACAACACTCTGAATACTACTACGGTAGACTGCACCACAACACGCTGAATACTACTAAGGTAGACTGCACCACAGCTGAATACCGCTAAGGTAGACTGCACCACAGCACAGCTGAATACCACTAAGGTAGACTGCACCACAACACAGCTGAATACCACTAAGGTAGACTGCACCACAGCACTCTGAATACCACTAAGGTAGACTGCACCACAACACTCTGAATACTACTAAGGTAGACTGCACCACAACACGCTGAATACCACTAAGGTAGACTGCACCACAACACAGCTGAATACCACTAAGGTAGACTGCACCACAACACTCTGAATACTACTAAGGTAGACTGCACCACAACACAGCTGAATACCACTAAGGTAGACTGCACCACAACACGCTGAATACTACTAAGGTAGACTGCACCACAGCTGAATACCACTAAGGTAGACTGCACCACAGCACAGCTGAATACCACTAAGGTAGACTGCACCACAACACTCTGAATACCACTAAGGTAGACTGCACCACAACACAGCTGAATACCACTAAGGTAGACTGCACCACAGCTGAATACCACTAAGGTAGACTGCACCACAGCTGAATACCACTAAGGTAGACTGCACCACAACACGCTGAATACCACTAAGGTAGACTGCACCACAACACTCTGAATACCACTAAGGTAGACTGCACCACAACACTCTGAATACCACTAAGGTAGACTGCACCACAACACCCTGAATACCACTAAGGTAGACTGCACCACAGCTGAATACCACTAAGGTAGACTGCACCACAACACTCTGAATACCACTAAGGTAGACTGCACCACAACACTCTGAATACCACTAAGGTAGACTGCACCACAACACTCTGAATACCACTAAGGTAGACTGCACCACAACACTCTGAATACCACTAAGGTAGACTGCACCACAACACTCTGAATACCACTAAGGTAGACTGCACCACAACACTCTGAATACCACTAAGTTAGACTGCACCACAGCTGAATACCACTAAGGTAGACTGCACCACAGCACTCTGAATACCACTAAGGTAGACTGCACCACAACACTCTGAATACCACTAAGGTAGACTGCACCACAACACTCTGAATACCACTGAGGTAGACTGCACCACAGCTGAATACCACTAAGGTAGACTGCACCACAACACTCTGAATACCACTAAGGTACACTGCACCACAACACAGCTGAATACCACTAAGGTAGACTGCACCACAGCACTCTGAATACCACTAAGGTAGACTGCACCACAACACTCTGAATACCACTAAGGTAGACTGCACCACAGCTGAATACCACTAAGGTAGACTGCACCACAACACAGCTGAATACCACTAAGGTAGACTGCACCACAGCAAGCTGAATACCACTAAGGTAGACTGCACCACAGCACCCTGAATACCGCTAAGGTAGACTGCACCACAACACTCTGAATACTACTAAGGTAGACTGCACCACAACACGCTGAATACCACTAAGGTAGACTGCACCACAACACAGCTGAATACCACTAAGGTAGACTGCACCACAACACTCTGAATACTACTAAGGTAGACTGCACCACAACACAGCTGAATACCACTAAGGTAGACTGCACCACAACACGCTGAATACTACTAAGGTAGACTGCACCACAGCTGAATACCACTAAGGTAGACTGCACCACAGCACAGCTGAATACCACTAAGGTAGACTGCACCACAACACTCTGAATACCACTAAGGTAGACTGCACCACAACACAGCTGAATACCACTAAGGTAGACTGCACCACAGCTGAATACCACTAAGGTAGACTGCACCACAGCTGAATACCACTAAGGTAGACTGCACCACAACACGCTGAATACCACTAAGGTAGACTGCACCACAACACGCTGAATACCACTAAGGTAGACTGCACCACAACACGCTGAATACCACTAAGGTAGACTGCACCACAACACCCTGAATACCACTAAGGTAGACTGCACCACAGCTGAATACCACTAAGGTAGACTGCACCACAACACTCTGAATACCACTAAGGTAGACTGCACCACAACACTCTGAATACCACTAAGGTAGACTGCACCACAACACTCTGAATACCACTAAGGTAGACTGCACCACAACACTCTGAATACCACTAAGGTAGACTGCACCACAACACTCTGAATACCACTAAGGTAGACTGCACCACAACACTCTGAATACCACTAAGTTAGACTGCACCACAGCTGAATACCACTAAGGTAGACTGCACCACAGCACTCTGAATACCACTAAGGTAGACTGCACCACAACACTCTGAATACCACTAAGGTAGACTGCACCACAACACTCTGAATACCACTGAGGTAGACTGCACCACAGCTGAATACCACTAAGGTAGACTGCACCACAACACTCTGAATACCACTAAGGTAGACTGCACCACAGCTGAATACCACTAAGGTAGACTGCACCACAGCACTCTGAATACCACTAAGGTAGACTGCACCACAACACTCTGAATACCACTAAGGTAGACTGCACCACAACACTCTGAATACCACTAAGGTAGACTGCACCACAACACTCTGAATACCACTAAGGTAGACTGCACCACAGCTGAATACCACGAAGGTAGACTGCACCACAGCTGAATACCACTAAGGTAGACTGCACCACAGCACTCTGAATACCACTAAGGTAGACTGCACCACAGCACTCTGAATACCACTAAGGTAGACTGCACCACAACACTCTGAATACCACTAAGGTAGACTGCACCACAGCTGAATACCACTAAGGTAGACTGCACCACAACACAGCTGAATACCACTAAGGTAGACTGCACCACAGCAAGCTGAATACCACTAAGGTAGACTGCACCACAGCACCCTGAATACCGCTAAGGTAGACTGCACCACAACACTCTGAATACTACTAAGGTAGACTGCACCACAACACGCTGAATACCACTAAGGTAGACTGCACCACAACACAGCTGAATACCACTAAGGTAGACTGCACCACAACACTCTGAATACTACTAAGGTAGACTGCACCACAACACAGCTGAATACCACTAAGGTAGACTGCACCACAACACGCTGAATACTACTAAGGTAGACTGCACCACAGCTGAATACCACTAAGGTAGACTGCACCACAGCACAGCTGAATACCACTAAGGTAGACTGCACCACAACACTCTGAATACCACTAAGGTAGACTGCACCACAACACAGCTGAATACCACTAAGGTAGACTGCACCACAGCTGAATACCACTAAGGTAGACTGCACCACAGCTGAATACCACTAAGGTAGACTGCACCACAGCACCCTGAATACCGCTAAGGTAGACTGCACCACAACACTCTGAATACTACTAAGGTAGACTGCACCACAACACGCTGAATACCACTAAGGTAGACTGCACCACAACACGCTGAATACCACTAAGGTAGACTGCACCACAACACGCTGAATACCACTAAGGTAGACTGCACCACAACACCCTGAATACCACTAAGGTAGACTGCACCACAGCTGAATTCCACTAAGGTAGACTGCACCACAACACTCTGAATACCACTAAGGTAGACTGCACCACAACACTCTGAATACCACTAAGGTAGACTGCACCACAACACTCTGAATACCACTAAGGTAGACTGCACCACAACACTCTGAATACCACTAAGGTAGACTGCACCACAACACTCTGAATACCACTAAGGTAGACTGCACCACAGCACGCTGAATACCACTAAGGTAGACTGCACCACAACACTCTGAATACCACTAAGGTAGACTGCACCACAGCTGAATACCACTAAGGTAGACTGCACCACAACACTCTGAATACCACTAAGGTAGACTGCACCACAACACTCTGAATACCACTAAGGTAGACTGCACCACAACACTCTGAATACCACTAAGGTAGACTGCACCACAACACTCTGAATACCACTAAGGTAGACTGCACCACAACACTCTGAATACCACTAAGGTAGACTGCACCACAGCACGCTGAATACCACTAAGGTAGACTGCACCACAACACTCTGAATACCACTAAGGTAGACTGCACCACAACACTCTGAATACCACTAAGGTAGACTGCACCACAGCTGAATACCATTAAGGTAGACTGCACCACAGCACTCTGAATACCACTAAGGTAGACTGCACCACAACACTCTGAATACCACTAAGGTAGACTGCACCACAACACTCTGAATACCACTAAGGTAGACTGCACCACAGCTGAATACCACTAAGGTAGACTGCACCACAACACTCTGAATACCACTAAGGTAGACTGCACCACAGCTGAATACCATTAAGGTAGACTGCACCACAGCACTCTGAATACCACTAAGGTAGACTGCACCACAACACTCTGAATACCACTAAGGTAGACTGCACCACAACACTCTGAATACCACTAAGGTAGACTGCACCACAGCTGAATACCACTAAGGTAGACTGCACCACAACACTCTGAATACCACTAAGGTAGACTGCACCACAACACTCTGAATACCACTAAGGTAGACTGCACCACAGCACGCTGAATACCACTAAGGTAGACTGCACCACAACACTCTGAATACCACTAAGGTAGACTGCACCACAGCTGAATACCACTAAGGTAGACTGCACCACAGCACTCTGAATACCACTAAGGTAGACTGCACCACAACACTCTGAATACCACTAAGGTAGACTGCACCACAACACTCTGAATACCACTGAGGTAGACTGCACCACAGCTGAATACCACTAAGGTAGACTGCACCACAACACTCTGAATACCACTAAGGTAGACTGCACCACAGCTGAATACCACTAAGGTAGACTGCACCACAGCACTCTGAATACCACTAAGGTAGACTGCACCACAACACTCTGAATACCACTAAGGTAGACTGCACCACAGCTGAATACCACTAAGGTAGACTGCACCACAGCACTCTGAATACCACTAAGGTAGACTGCACCACAACACTCTGAATACCACTAAGGTAGACTGCACCACAGCTGAATACCACTAAGGTAGACTGCACCACAACACTCTGAATACCACTAAGGTAGACTGCACCACAGCTGAATACCACTAAGGTAGACTGCACCACAACACTCTGAATACCACTAAGGTAGACTGCACCACAGCACGCTGAATACCACTAAGGTAGACTGCACCACAACACTCTGAATACCACTAAGGTAGACTGCACCACAGCACGCTGAATACCACTAAGGTAGACTGCACCACAACACTCTGAATACCACTAAGGTAGACTGCACCACAGCTGAATACCACTAAGGTAGACTGCACCACAGCACTCTGAATACCACTAAGGTAGACTGCACCACAACACTCTGAATACCACTAAGGTAGACTGCACCACAACACTCTGAATACCACTGAGGTAGACTGCACCACAGCTGAATACCACTAAGGTAGACTGCACCACAACACTCTGAATACCACTAAGGTAGACTGCACCACAGCTGAATACCACTAAGGTAGACTGCACCACAGCACTCTGAATACCACTAAGGTAGACTGCACCACAACACTCTGAATACCACTAAGGTAGACTGCACCACAGCTGAATACCACTAAGGTAGACTGCACCACAGCACTCTGAATACCACTAAGGTAGACTGCACCACAACACTCTGAATACCACTAAGGTAGACTGCACCACAACACTCTGAATACCACTAAGGTAGACTGCACCACAACACTCTGAATACCACTAAGGTAGACTGCACCACAACACCCTGAATACCACTAAGGTAGACTGCACCACAACACTCTGAATACCACTAAGGTAGACTGCACCACAGCTGAATACCACTAAGGTAGACTGCACCACAGCTGAATACCACTAAGGTAGACTGCACCACAGCACTCTGAATACCACTAAGGTAGACTGCACCACAGCACTCTGAATACCACTAAGGTAGACTGCACCACAACACTCTGAATACCACTAAGGTAGACTGCACCACAGCTGAATACCACTAAGGTAGACTGCACCACAACACAGCTGAATACCACTAAGGTAGACTGCACCACAGCACCCTGAATACCGCTAAGGTAGACTGCACCACAACACTCTGAATACTACTAAGGTAGACTGCACCACAACACGCTGAATACCACTAAGGTAGACTGCACCACAACACAGCTGAATACCACTAAGGTAGACTGCACCACAACACAGCTGAATACCACTAAGGTAGACTGCACCACAACACGCTGAATACTACTAAGGTAGACTGCACCACAGCTGAATACCACTAAGGTAGACTGCACCACAGCACAGCTGAATACCACTAAGGTAGACTGCACCACAACACTCTGAATACCACTAAGGTAGACTGCACCACAACACAGCTGAATACCACTAAGGTAGACTGCACCACAGCTGAATACCACTAAGGTAGACTGCACCACAGCTGAATACCACTAAGGTAGACTGCACCACAACACGCTGAATACCACTAAGGTAGACTGCACCACAACACGCTGAATACCACTAAGGTAGACTGCACCACAACACGCTGAATACCACTAAGGTAGACTGCACCACAACACCCTGAATACCACTAAGGTAGACTGCACCACAGCTGAATACCACTAAGGTAGACTGCACCACAACACTCTGAATACCACTAAGGTAGACTGCACCACAACACTCTGAATACCACTAAGGTAGACTGCACCACAACACTCTGAATACCACTAAGGTAGACTGCACCACAACACTCTGAATACCACTAAGGTAGACTGCACCACAACACTCTGAATACCACTAAGGTAGACTGCACCACAACACTCTGAATACCACTAAGGTAGACTGCACCACAGCTGAATACCACTAAGGTAGACTGCACCACAACACTCTGAATACCACTAAGGTAGACTGCACCACAACACTCTGAATACCACTAAGGTAGACTGCACCACAACACTCTGAATACCACTAAGGTAGACTGCACCACAACACTCTGAATACCACTAAGGTAGACTGCACCACAACACTCTGAATACCACTAAGGTAGACTGCACCACAGCACGCTGAATACCACTAAGGTAGACTGCACCACAACACTCTGAATACCACTAAGGTAGACTGCACCACAACACTCTGAATACCACTAAGGTAGACTGCACCACAGCTGAATACCACTAAGGTAGACTGCACCACAGCACTCTGAATACCACTAAGGTAGACTGCACCACAACACTCTGAATACCACTAAGGTAGACTGCACCACAACACTCTGAATACCACTAAGGTAGACTGCACCACAGCTGAATACCACTAAGGTAGACTGCACCACAACACTCTGAATACCACTAAGGTAGACTGCACCACAGCTGAATACCACTAAGGTAGACTGCACCACAACACTCTGAATACCACTAAGGTAGACTGCACCACACCTGAATACCACTAATGTAGACTGCACCACAGCACTCTGAATACCACTAAGGTAGACTGCACCACAACACTCTGAATACCACTAAGGTAGACTGCACCACAGCTGAATACCACTAAGGTCGACTGCACCACAGCACTCTGAATACCACTAAGGTAGACTGCACCACAACACTCTGAATACCACTAAGGTAGACTGCACCACAACACTCTGAATACCACTAAGGTAGACTGCACCACAACACTCTGAATACCACTAAGGTAGACTGCACCACAACACTCTGAATACCACTAAGGTAGACTGCACCACAGCTGAATACCACTAAGGTAGACTGCACCACAGCTGAATACCACTAAGGTAGACTGCACCACAACACTCTGAATACCACTAAGGTAGACTGCACCACAACACTCTGAATACCACTAAGGTAGACTGCACCACAGCTGAATACCACTAAGGTAGACTGCACCACAACACTCTGAATACCACTAAGGTAGACTGCACCACAGCACGCTGAATACCACTAAGGTAGACTGCACCACAACACTCTGAATACCACTAAGGTAGACTGCACCACAGCTGAATACCACTAAGGTAGACTGCACCACAACACGCTGAATACCACTAAGGTAGACTGCACCACAACACGCTGAATACCACTAAGGTAGACTGCACCACAGCTGAATACCACTAAGGTAGACTGCACCACAGCACGCTGAATACCACTAAGGTAGGCTGCACCACAGCTGAATACCACTAAGGTAGACTGCACCACAACACTCTGAATACCACTAAGGTAGACTGCACCACAACACTCTGAATACCACTAAGGTAGACTGCACCACAGCACAACACAGCTGAATACCACTAAGGTAGACTGCACCACAGCTGAATACCACTAAGGTAGACTGCACCACAACACAGCTGAATACCACTAAGGTAGACTGCACCACAACACGCTGAATACCACTAAGGTAGACTGCACCACAGCACTCTGAATACCACTAAGGTATACTGCACCACAGCACGCTGAATACCACTAAGGTAGACTGCACCACAACACGCTGAATACCACTAAGGTAGACTGCACCACAAGACGCTGAATACCACTAAGGTAGACTGCACCACAGCTGAATACCACTAAGGTAGACTGCACCACAACACTCTGAATACCACTAAGGTAGACTGCACCACAGCTGAATACCACTAAGGTAGACTGCACCACAGCACAGCTGAATACCACTAAGGTAGACTGCACCACAGCAAGCTGAATACCACTAAGGTAGACTGCACCACAGCTGAATACCACTAAGGTAGACTGCACCACAGCTGAATACCACTAAGGTAGACTGCACCACAGCACAGCTGAATACCACTAAGGTAGACTGCACCACAACACTCTGAATACCACTAAGGTAGACTGCACCACAACACTCTGAATACCACTAAGGTAGACTGCACCACAGCACGCTGAATACCACTAAGGTAGACTGCACCACAACACTCTGAATACCACTAAGGTAGACTGCACCACAACACTCTGAATACCACTAAGGTAGACTGCACCACAGCTGAATACCACTAAGGTAGACTGCACCACAGCACTCTGAATACCACTAAGGTAGACTGCACCACAACACTCTGAATACCACTAAGGTAGACTGCACCACAACACTCTGAATACCACTAAGGTAGACTGCACCACAGCTGAATACCACTAAGGTAGACTGCACCACAACACTCTGAATACCACTAAGGTAGACTGCACCACAGCTGAATACCACTAAGGTAGACTGCACCACAACACTCTGAATACCACTAAGGTAGACTGCACCACACCTGAATACCACTAATGTAGACTGCACCACAGCACTCTGAATACCACTAAGGTAGACTGCACCACAACACTCTGAATACCACTAAGGTAGACTGCACCACAGCTGAATACCACTAAGGTAGACTGCACCACAGCACTCTGAATACCACTAAGGTAGACTGCACCACAACACTCTGAATACCACTAAGGTAGACTGCACCACAACACTCTGAATACCACTAAGGTAGACTGCACCACAACACTCTGAATACCACTAAGGTAGACTGCACCACAACACTCTGAATACCACTAAGGTAGACTGCACCACAGCTGAATACCACTAAGGTAGACTGCACCACAGCTGAATACCACTAAGGTAGACTGCACCACAACACTCTGAATACCACTAAGGTAGACTGCACCACAACACTCTGAATACCACTAAGGTAGACTGCACCACAGCTGAATACCACTAAGGTAGACTGCACCACAACACTCTGAATACCACTAAGGTAGACTGCACCACAGCACGCTGAATACCACTAAGGTAGACTGCACCACAACACTCTGAATACCACTAAGGTAGACTGCACCACAGCTGAATACCACTAAGGTAGACTGCACCACAACACGCTGAATACCACTAAGGTAGACTGCACCACAACACGCTGAATACCACTAAGGTAGACTGCACCACAGCTGAATACCACTAAGGTAGACTGCACCACAGCACGCTGAATACCACTAAGGTAGGCTGCACCACAGCTGAATACCACTAAGGTAGACTGCACCACAACACTCTGAATACCACTAAGGTAGACTGCACCACAACACTCTGAATACCACTAAGGTAGACTGCACCACAGCACAACACAGCTGAATACCACTAAGGTAGACTGCACCACAGCTGAATACCACTAAGGTAGACTGCACCACAACACAGCTGAATACCACTAAGGTAGACTGCACCACAACACGCTGAATACTACTAAGGTAGACTGCACCACAACACTCTGAATACCACTAAGGTAGACTGCACCACAACACTCTGAATACCACTAAGGTATACTGCACCACAGCACGCTGAATACCACTAAGGTAGACTGCACCACAACACGCTGAATACCACTAAGGTAGACTGCACCACAGCTGAATACCACTAAGGTAGACTGCACCACAACACTCTGAATACCACTAAGGTAGACTGCACCACAGCTGAATACCACTAAGGTAGACTGCACCACAGCACAGCTGAATACCACTAAGGTAGACTGCACCACAGCAAGCTGAATACCACTAAGGTAGACTGCACCACAGCTGAATACCACTAAGGTAGACTGCACCACAGCTGAATACCACTAAGGTAGACTGCACCACAACACTCTGAATACCACTAAGGTAGACTGCACCACAGCTGAATACCACTAAGGTAGACTGCACCACAGCTGAATACCACTAAGGTAGACTGCACCACAACACTCTGAATACCACTAAGGTAGACTGCACCACAACACTCTGAATACCACTAAGGTAGACTGCACCACAGCTGAATACCACTAAGGTAGACTGCACCACAACACTCTGAATACCACTAAGGTAGACTGCACCACAGCACGCTGAATATCACTAAGGTAGACTGCACCACAACACTCTGAATACCACTAAGGTAGACTGCACCACAGCTGAATACCACTAAGGTAGACTGCACCACAACACGCTGAATACCACTAAGGTAGACTGCACCACAACACGCTGAATACCACTAAGGTAGACTGCACCACAGCTGAATACCACTAAGGTAGACTGCACCACAGCACGCTGAATACCACTGAGGTAGGCTGCACCACAGCTGAATACCACTAAGGTAGACTGCACCACAACACTCTGAATACCACTAAGGTAGACTGCACCACAGCACAACACAGCTGAATACCACTAAGGTAGACTGCACCACAGCTGAATACCACTAAGGTAGACTGCACCACAACACAGCTGAATACCACTAAGGTAGACTGCACCACAACACGCTGAATACTACTAAGGTAGACTGCACCACAACACGCTGAATACTACTAAGGTAGACTGCACCACAACACTCTGAATACCACTAAGGTAGACTGCACCACAACACTCTGAATACCACTAAGGTATACTGCACCACAGCACGCTGAATACCACTAAGGTAGACTGCACCACAACACGCTGAATACCACTAAGGTAGACTGCACCACAAGACGCTGAATACCACTAAGGTAGACTGCACCACAGCTGAATACCACTAAGGTAGACTGCACCACAACACTCTGAATACCACTAAGGTAGACTGCACCACAGCTGAATACCACTAAGGTAGACTGCACCACAGCACAGCTGAATACCACTAAGGTAGACTGCACCACAGCTGAATACCACTAAGGTAGACTGCACCACAGCTGAATACCACTAAGGTAGACTGCACCACTGCACAGCTGAATACCACTAAGGTAGACTGCACCACAACACAGCTGAATACCACTAAGGTAGACTGCACCACAGCTGAATACCACTAAGGTAGACTGCACCACAACACAGCTGAATACCACTAAGGTAGACTGCACCACAACACAGCTGAATACCACTAAGGTAGACTGCACCACAACACACTGAATACCACTAAGGTAGACTGCACCACAACACACTGAATACCACTAAGGTAGACTGCACCACAACACGCTGAATACCACTAAGGTAGACTGCACCGCAGCTGAATGCCACTAAGGTAGGCTGCACCACAGCATGCTGAATACCACTAAGGTAGACTGCACCACAACACTCTGAATACCATTAAGGTAGACTGCACCACAGCACGCTGAATACCACTAAGGTAGACTGCACCACAACAAGCTGAATACCACTAAGGTAGACTGCACCACAGCTGAATACCACTAAGGTAGACTGCACCACAGCATGCTGAATACCACTAAGGTAGACTGCACCACAACACAGCTGAATACCACTAAGGTAGACTGCACCACAACACAGCTGAATACCAGTAAGGTAGACTGCACCACAACACAGCTGAATACCACTAAGGTAGACTGCACCACAGCTGAATACCACTAAGGTAGACTGCACCACAGCTGAATACCACTAAGGTAGACTGCACCACAGCATGCTGAATACCACTAAGGTAGACTGCACCACAACACCCTGAATACCACTAAGGTAGACTGCACCACAGCATGCTGAATACCACTAAGGTAGACCGCACCACAACTGAATACCACTAAGGTAGACTGCACCACAGCACAGCTGAATACCACTAAGATAGGCTGCACCACAGCACAGCTGAATACCACTAAGGTAGACTGCACCACAACACTCTGAATACCACTAAGGTAGACTGCACCACAACACTCTGAATACCACTAAGGTAGACTGCACCACAACACTCTGAATACCACTAAGGTAGACTGCACCACAGCTGAATACCACTAAGGTAGACTGCACCACAACATCCTGAATACCACTAAGGTAGACTGCAACACAACACGCTGAATACCACTAAGGTAGACTGCACCACAACACGCTGAATACCACTAAGGTAGACTGCACCACAACACTCTGAATACCACTAAGGTAGACTGCACCACAACACTCTGAATACCACTAAGGTAGACTGCACCACAGCTGAATACCACTAAGGTAGACTGCACCACAGCACGCTGAATACCACTAAGGTAGACTGCACCACAGCTGAATACCACTAAGGTAGACTGCACCACAGCACAGCTGAATACCACTAAAGTAGACTGCACCACAGCACGCTGAATACCAATAAGGTAGACTGCACCACAGCACAGCTGAATACCACTAAGGTAGACTGCACCACAACACAGCTGAATACCACTAAGGTAGACTGCACCACAGCACAGCTGAATACCACTAAGGTAGACTGCACCACAGCTGAATACCACTAAGGGAGACTGCACCACAACACTCTGAATACTACTACGGTAGACTGCACCACAACACGCTGAATACTACTACGGTAGACTGCACCACAGCTGAATACCGCTAAGGTAGACTGCACCACAGCACAGCTGAATACCACTAAGGTAGACTGCACCACAACACAGCTGAATACCACTAAGGTAGACTGCACCACAGCACTCTGAATACCACTAAGGTAGACTGCACCACAACACTCTGAATACCACTAAGGTAGACTGCACCACAGCTGAATACCACTAAGGTAGACTGCACCACAACACAGCTGAATACCACTAAGGTAGACTGCACCACAGCAAGCTGAATACCACTAAGGTAGACTGCACCACAGCACCCTGAATACCGCTAAGGTAGACTGCACCACAACACTCTGAATACTACTAAGGTAGACTGCACCACAACACGCTGAATACCACTAAGGTAGACTGCACCACAACACAGCTGAATACCACTAAGGTAGACTGCACCACAACACTCTGAATACTACTAAGGTAGACTGCACCACAACACAGCTGAATACCACTAAGGTAGACTGCACCACAACACGCTGAATACTACTAAGGTAGACTGCACCACAGCTGAATACCACTAAGGTAGACTGCACCACAGCACAGCTGAATACCACTAAGGTAGACTGCACCACAACACTCTGAATACCACTAAGGTAGACTGCACCACAACACAGCTGAATACCACTAAGGTAGACTGCACCACAGCTGAATACCACTAAGGTAGACTGCACCACAGCTGAATACCACTAAGGTAGACTGCACCACAACACGCTGAATACCACTAAGGTAGACTGCACCACAACACGCTGAATACCACTAAGGTAGACTGCACCACAACACGCTGAATACCACTAAGGTAGACTGCACCACAACACTCTGAATACCACTAAGGTAGACTGCACCACAACACTCTGAATACCACTAAGGTAGACTGCACCACAACACTCTGAATACCACTAAGGTAGACTGCACCACAACACTCTGAATACCACTAAGGTAGACTGCACCACAGCACGCTGAATACCACTAAGGTAGACTGCACCACAACACTCTGAATACCACTAAGGTAGACTGCACCACAGCTGAATACCACTAAGGTAGACTGCACCACAGCACTCTGAATACCACTAAGGTAGACTGCACCACAACACTCTGAATACCACTAAGGTAGACTGCACCACAACACTCTGAATACCACTGAGGTAGACTGCACCACAGCTGAATACCACTAAGGTAGACTGCACCACAACACTCTGAATACCACTAAGGTAGACTGCACCACAGCTGAATACCACTAAGGTAGACTGCACCACAGCACTCTGAATACCACTAAGGTAGACTGCACCACAACACTCTGAATACCACTAAGGTAGACTGCACCACAGCTGAATACCACTAAGGTAGACTGCACCACAGCACTCTGAATACCACTAAGGTAGACTGCACCACAACACTCTGAATACCACTAAGGTAGACTGCACCACAACACTCTGAATACCACTAAGGTAGACTGCACCACAACACTCTGAATACCACTAAGGTAGACTGCACCACAGCTGAATACCACTAAGGTAGACTGCACCACAGCTGAATACCACTAAGGTAGACTGCACCACAGCACTCTGAATACCACTAAGGTAGACTGCACCACAGCACTCTGAATACCACTAAGGTAGACTGCACCACAGCTGAATACCACTAAGGTAGACTGCACCACAACACAGCTGAATACCACTAAGGTAGACTGCACCACAGCAAGCTGAATACCACTAAGGTAGACTGCACCACAGCACCCTGAATACCGCTAAGGTAGACTGCACCACAACACTCTGAATACTACTAAGGTAGACTGCACCACAACACGCTGAATACCACTAAGGTAGACTGCACCACAACACAGCTGAATACCACTAAGGTAGACTGCACCACAACACTCTGAATACTACTAAGGTAGACTGCACCACAACACAGCTGAATACCACTAAGGTAGACTGCACCACAACACGCTGAATACTACTAAGGTAGACTGCACCACAGCTGAATACCACTAAGGTAGACTGCACCACAGCACAGCTGAATACCACTAAGGTAGACTGCACCACAACACTCTGAATACCACTAAGGTAGACTGCACCACAACACAGCTGAATACCACTAAGGTAGACTGCACCACAGCTGAATACCACTAAGGTAGACTGCACCACAGCTGAATACCACTAAGGTAGACTGCACCACAACACGCTGAATACCACTAAGGTAGACTGCACCACAACACGCTGAATACCACTAAGGTAGACTGCACCACAACACGCTGAATACCACTAAGGTAGACTGCACCACAACACGCTGAATACCACTAAGGTAGACTGCACCACAACACCCTGAATACCACTAAGGTAGACTGCACCACAGCTGAATACCACTAAGGTAGACTGCACCACAACACTCTGAATACCACTAAGGTAGACTGCACCACAACACTCTGAATACCACTAAGGTAGACTGCACCACAACACTCTGAATACCACTAAGGTAGACTGCACCACAACACTCTGAATACCACTAAGGTAGACTGCACCACAACACTGAATACCACTAAGGTAGACTGCACCACAGCACGCTGAATACCACTAAGGTAGACTGCACCACAACACTCTGAATACCACTAAGGTAGACTGCACCACAGCTGAATACCACTAAGGTAGACTGCACCACAGCACTCTGAATACCACTAAGGTAGACTGCACCACAGCACTCTGAATACCACTAAGGTAGACTGCACCACAACACTCTGAATACCACTGAGGTAGACTGCACCACAGCTGAATACCACTAAGGTAGACTGCACCACAGCACTCTGAATACCACTAAGGTAGACTGCACCACAGCTGAATACCACTAAGGTAGACTGCACCACAGCACTCTGAATACCACTAAGGTAGACTGCACAACAACACTCTGAATACCACTAAGGTAGACTGCACCACAGCTGAATACCAGTAAGGTAGACTGCACCACAACACTCTGAATACCACTAAGGTAGACTGCACCACAGCACGCTGAATACCACTAAGGTAGACTGCACCACAACACTCTGAATACCACTAAGGTAGACTGCACCACAACACGCTGAATACCACTAAGGTAGACTGCACCACAGCTGAATACCACTAAGGTAGACTGCACCACAACACTCTGAATACCACTAAGGTAGACTGCACCACAACACAGCTGAATACCACTAAGGTAGACTGCACCACAGCAAGCTGAATACCACTAAGGTAGACTGCACCACAGCACCCTGAATACCGCTAAGGTAGACTGCACCACAACACTCTGAATACCACTAAGGTAGACTGCACCACAACACGCTGAATACCACTAAGGTAGACTGCACCACAACACAGCTGAATACCACTAAGGTAGACTGCACCACAACACTCTGAATACTACTAAGGTAGACTGCACCACAACACAGCTGAATACCACTAAGGTAGACTGCACCACAACACGCTGAATACTACTAAGGTAGACTGCACCACAGCTGAATACCACTAAGGTAGACTGCACCACAGCACAGCTGAATACCACTAAGGTAGACTGCACCACAACACTCTGAATACCACTAAGGTAGACTGCACCACAACACAGCTGAATACCACTAAGGTAGACTGCACCACAGCTGAATACCACTAAGGTAGACTGCACCACAGCTGAATACCACTAAGGTAGACTGCACCACAACACGCTGAATACCACTAAGGTAGACTGCACCACAACACGCTGAATACCACTAAGGTAGACTGCACCACAACACGCTGAATACCACTAAGGTAGACTGCACCACAACACGCTGAATACCACTAAGGTAGACTGCACCACAACACCCTGAATACCACTAAGGTAGACTGCACCACAGCTGAATACCACTAAGGTAGACTGCACCACAACACTCTGAATACCACTAAGGTAGACTGCACCACAACACTCTGAATACCACTAAGGTAGACTGCACCACAACACTCTGAATACCACTAAGGTAGACTGCACCACAACACTCTGAATACCACTAAGGTAGACTGCACCACAACACTCTGAATACCACTAAGGTAGACTGCACCACAGCACGCTGAATACCACTAAGGTAGACTGCACCACAACACTCTGAATACCACTAAGGTAGACTGCACCACAGCTGAATACCACTAAGGTAGACTGCACCACAGCACTCTGAATACCACTAAGGTAGACTGCACCACAACACTCTGAATACCACTGAGGTAGACTGCACCACAACACTCTGAATACCACTGAGGTAGACTGCACCACAGCTGAATACCACTAAGGTAGACTGCACCACAACACTCTGAATACCACTAAGGTAGACTGCACCACAGCTGAATACCACTAAGGTAGACTGCACCACAACACCCTGAATACCACTAAGGTAGACTGCACCACAACACGCTGAATACCACTAAGGTAGACTGCACCACAACACGCTGAATACCACTAAGGTAGACTGCACCACAACACTCTGAATACCACTAAGGTAGACTGCACCACAGCAAGCTGAATACCACTAAGGTAGACTGCACCACAGCAAGCTGAATACCACTAAGGTAGACTGCACCACAGCTGAATACCACTAAGGTAGACTGCACCACAACACGCTGAATACCACTAAGGTAGACTGCACCACAACACAGCTGAATACCACTAAGGTAGACTGCACCACAGCACTCTGAATACCACTAAGGTAGACTGCACCACAACACTCTGAATACCACTAAGGTAGACTGCACCACAGCTGAATACCACTAAGGTAGACTGCACCACAGCACTCTGAATACCACTAAGGTAGACTGCACCACAACACTCTGAATACCACTAAGGTAGACTGCACCACAACACTCTGAATACCACTAAGGTAGACTGCACCACAACACTCTGAATACCACTAAGGTAGACTGCACCACAGCTGAATACCACTAAGGTAGACTGCACCACAGCTGAATACCACTAAGGTAGACTGCACCACAGCACTCTGAATACCACTAAGGTAGACTGCACCACAACACTCTGAATACCACTAAGGTAGACTGCACCACAGCTGAATACCAGTAAGGTAGACTGCACCACAACACTCTGAATACCACTAAGGTAGACTGCACCACAGCACGCTGAATACCACTAAGGTAGACTGCACCACAACACTCTGAATACCACTAAGGTAGACTGCACCACAACACGCTGAATACCACTAAGGTAGACTGCACCACAGCTGAATACCACTAAGGTAGACTGCACCACAACACTCTGAATACCACTAAGGTAGACTGCACCACAGCTGAATACCACTAAGGTAGACTGCACCACAGCACAGCTGAATACCGCTAAGGTAGACTGCACCACAACACAGCTGAATACCACTAAGGTAGACTGCACCACAACACGCTGAATACCACTAAGGTAGACTGCACCACAGCAAGCTGAATACCACTAAGGTAGACTG
This sequence comes from Salvelinus fontinalis, assembly GCF_029448725.1. Taxonomy (NCBI): domain Eukaryota; kingdom Metazoa; phylum Chordata; class Actinopteri; order Salmoniformes; family Salmonidae; genus Salvelinus; species Salvelinus fontinalis. The sequence continues at coordinate 2,172,497 of NC_074679.1, forward strand.
CACCGCAACACAGCTGAATACCACTAAGGTAGACTGCACCACAGCAAGCTGAATACCACTAAGGTAGGCTGCACCACAGCTGAATACCACTAAGGTAGACTGCACCACAACACTCTGAATACCACTAAGGTAGACTGCACCACAACACTCTGAATACCACTAAGGTAGGCTGCACCACAGCAAGCTGAATACCACTAAGGTAGGCTGCACCACAACACTCTGAATACCACTAAGGTAGACTGCACCACAGCTGAATACCACTAAGGTAGACTGCACCACAACACTCTGAATACCACTAAGGTAGACTGCACCACAGCTGAATACCACTAAGGTAGGCTGCACCACAACACGCTGAATACCACTAAGGTAGACTGCACCACAGCAAGCTGAATACCACTAAGGTAGACTGCACCACAACACTCTGAATACCACTAAGGTAGACTGCACCACAACACAGCTGAATACCACTAAGGTAGACTGCACCACAACACAGCTGAATACCACTAAGGTAGACTGCACCACAGCAAGCTGAATACCACTAAGGTAGACTGCACCACAGCAAGCTGAATACCACTAAGGTAGACTGCACCACAGCAAGCTGAATACCACTAAGGTAGACTGCACCACAGCTGAATACCACTAAGGTAGACTGCACCACAGCTGAATACCACTAAGGTAGACTGCACCACAACACAGCTGAATACCACTAAGGTAGACTGCACCACAGCACTCTGAATACCACTAAGGTAGACTGCACCACAGCACTCTGAATACCACTAAGGTAGACTGCACCACAGCACAGCTGAATACCACTAAGGTAGACTGCACCACAACACAGCTGAATACCACTAAGGTAGACTGCACCACAGCAAGCTGAATACCACTAAGGTAGACTGCACCACAGCAAGCTGAATACCACTAAGGTAGACTGCACCACAGCTGAATACCACTAAGGTAGACTGCACCACAACACGCTGAATACCACTAAGGTAGACTGCACCACAACACAGCTGAATACCACTAAGGTAGACTGCACCACAGCACTCTGAATACCACTAAGGTAGACTGCACCACAGCACTCTGAATACCACTAAGGTAGACTGCACCACAGCACAGCTGAATACCACTAAGGTAGACTGCACCACAACACAGCTGAATACCACTAAGGTAGACTGCACCACAGCAAGCTGAATACCACTAAGGTAGACTGCACCACAGCTGAGTACCACTAAGGTAGACTGCACCACAACACAGCTGAATACCACTAATGTAGACTGCACCACAACACAGCTGAATACCACTAAGGTAGACTGCACCACAACACAGCTGAATACCACTAAGGTAGACTGCACCACAGCTGAATACCACTAAGGTAGACTGCACCACAGCACAGCTGAATACCACTAAGGTAGACTGCACCACAGCACAGCTGAATACCACTAAGGTAGACTGCACCACAACACCCTGAATACCACTAAGGTAGACTGCACCACAGCACAGCTGAATACCACTAAGGTAGACTGCACCACAACATGCTGAATACCACTAAGGTAGACTGCACCACAACACAGCTGAATACCACTAAGGTAGGCTGCACCACAGCTGAATACCACTAAGGTAGACTGCACCACAGCTGAATACCACTAAGATAGACTGCACCACAGCACGCTGAATACCACTAAGGTAGACTGCACCACAGCACGCTGAATACCACTAAGGTAGACTGCACCACAACACCCTGAATACCACTAAGGTAGACTGCACCACAACACGCTGAATACCACTAAGGTAGACTGCACCACAACACCCTGAATACCACTAAGGTAGACTGCACCACAGCACAGGTGAATACCACTAAGGTAGACTGCACCACAACATGCTGAATACCACTAAGGTAGACTGCACCACAACACAGCTGAATACCACTAAGGTAGGCTGCACCACAGCTGAATACCACTAAGGTAGACTGCACCACAGCTGAATACCACTAAGGTAGACTGCACCACAGCAAGCTGAATACCACTAAGGTAGACTGCACCGCAACACAGCTGAATAGCACTAAGGTAGACTGCACCACAGCAAGCTGAATACCACTAAGGTAGGCTGCACCACAGCTGAATACCACTAAGGTAGACTGCACCACAACACTCTGAATACCACTAAGGTAGACTGCACCACAACACTCTGAATACCACTAAGGTAGACTGCACCACAGCTGAATACCACTAAGGTAGACTGCACCACAACACCCTGAATACCACTAAGGTAGACTGCACCACAACACGCTGAATACCACTAAGGTAGACTGCACCACAACACGCTGAATACCACTAAGGTAGACTGCACCACAACACTCTGAATACCACTAAGGTAGACTGCACCACAGCAAGCTGAATACCACTAAGGTAGACTGCACCACAGCAAGCTGAATACCACTAAGGTAGACTGCACCACAGCTGAATACCACTAAGGTAGACTGCACCACAACACGCTGAATACCACTAAGGTAGACTGCACCACAACACCCTGAATACCACTAAGGTAGACTGCACCACAGCATGCTGAATACCACTAAGGTAGACTGCACCACAACACGCTGAATACCACTAAGGTAGACTGCACCACAACACCCTGAATACCACTAAGGTAGACTGCACCACAACACAGCTGAATACCACTAAGGTAGACTGCACCACAGCACTCTGAATACCACTAAGGTAGACTGCACCACAACACTCTGAATACCACTAAGGTAGACTGCACCACAGCTGAATACCACTAAGGTAGACTGCACCACAGCACTCTGAATACCACTAAGGTAGACTGCACCACAACACTCTGAATACCACTAAGGTAGACTGCACCACAACACTCTGAATACCACTAAGGTAGACTGCACCACAACACTCTGAATACCACTAAGGTAGACTGCACCACAGCTGAATACCACTAAGGTAGACTGCACCACAGCTGAATACCACTAAGGTAGACTGCACCACAGCACTCTGAATACCACTAAGGTAGACTGCACCACAACACTCTGAATACCACTAAGGTAGACTGCACCACAGCTGAATACCAGTAAGGTAGACTGCACCACAACACTCTGAATACCACTAAGGTAGACTGCACCACAGCACGCTGAATACCACTAAGGTAGACTGCACCACAACACTCTGAATACCACTAAGGTAGACTGCACCACAACACGCTGAATACCACTAAGGTAGACTGCACCACAGCTGAATACCACTAAGGTAGACTGCACCACAACACTCTGAATACCACTAAGGTAGACTGCACCACAGCTGAATACCACTAAGGTAGACTGCACCACAGCACAGCTGAATACCGCTAAGGTAGACTGCACCACAACACAGCTGAATACCACTAAGGTAGACTGCACCACAACACGCTGAATACCACTAAGGTAGACTGCACCACAGCAAGCTGAATACCACTAAGGTAGACTGCACCGCAACACAGCTGAATACCACTAAGGTAGACTGCACCACAGCAAGCTGAATACCACTAAGGTAGGCTGCACCACAGCTGAATACCACTAAGGTAGACTGCACCACAACACTCTGAATACCACTAAGGTAGACTGCACCACAACACTCTGAATACCACTAAGGTAGGCTGCACCACAGCAAGCTGAATACCACTAAGGTAGGCTGCACCACAACACTCTGAATACCACTAAGGTAGACTGCACCACAGCTGAATACCACTAAGGTAGACTGCACCACAACACTCTGAATACCACTAAGGTAGACTGCACCACAGCTGAATACCACTAAGGTAGGCTGCACCACAACACGCTGAATACCACTAAGGTAGACTGCACCACAGCAAGCTGAATACCACTAAGGTAGACTGCACCACAACACTCTGAATACCACTAAGGTAGACTGCACCACAACACAGCTGAATACCACTAAGGTAGACTGCACCACAACACAGCTGAATACCACTAAGGTAGACTGCACCACAGCAAGCTGAATACCACTAAGGTAGACTGCACCACAGCAAGCTGAATACCACTAAGGTAGACTGCACCACAGCAAGCTGAATACCACTAAGGTAGACTGCACCACAGCTGAATACCACTAAGGTAGACTGCACCACAGCTGAATACCACTAAGGTAGACTGCACCACAACACAGCTGAATACCACTAAGGTAGACTGCACCACAGCACTCTGAATACCACTAAGGTAGACTGCACCACAGCACTCTGAATACCACTAAGGTAGACTGCACCACAGCACAGCTGAATACCACTAAGGTAGACTGCACCACAACACAGCTGAATACCACTAAGGTAGACTGCACCACAGCAAGCTGAATACCACTAAGGTAGACTGCACCACAGCTGAGTACCACTAAGGTAGACTGCACCACAACACAGCTGAATACCACTAATGTAGACTGCACCACAACACAGCTGAATACCACTAAGGTAGACTGCACCACAACACAGCTGAATACCACTAAGGTAGACTGCACCACAGCTGAATACCACTAAGGTAGACTGCACCACAGCACGCTGAATACCACTAAGGTAGACTGCACCACAGCACGCTGAATACCACTAAGGTAGACTGCACCACAGCTGAGTACCACTAAGGTAGACTGCACCACAGCACGCTGAATACCACTAAGGTAGACTGCACCACAGCTGAATACCACTAAGGTAGACTGCACCACAGCACGCTGAATACCACTAAGGTAGACTGCACCACAGCACGCTGAATACCACTAAGGTAGACTGCACCACAACACAGCTGAATACCACTAAGGTAGACTGCACCACAACACACTGAATACCACTAAGGTAGACTGCACCACAACATGCTGAATACCACTAAGGTAGGCTGCACCACAGCTGAATACCACTAAGGTAGACTGCACCACAGCTGAATACCACTAAGGTAGACTGCACCACAGCACGCTGAATACCACTAAGGTAGACTGCACCACAGCACGCTGAATACCACTAAGGTAGACTGCACCACAACACCCTGAATACCACTAAGGTAGACTGCACCACAGCATGCTGAATACCACTAAGGTAGACTGCACCACAACACGCTGAATACCACTAAGGTAGACTGCACCACAACATGCTGAATACCACTAAGGTAGACTGCACCACAACACAGCTGAATACCACTAAGGTAGGCTGCACCACAGCTGAATACCACTAAGGTAGACTGCACCACAGCTGAATACCACTAAGGTAGACTGCACCACAGCAAGCTGAATACCACTAAGGTAGACTGCACCGCAACACAGCTGAATAGCACTAAGGTAGACTGCACCACAGCAAGCTGAATACCACTAAGGTAGGCTGCACCACAGCTGAATACCACTAAGGTAGACTGCACCACAACACTCTGAATACCACTAAGGTAGACTGCACCACAACACTCTGAATACCACTAAGGTAGACTGCACCACAGCTGAATACCACTAAGGTAGACTGCACCACAACACCCTGAATACCACTAAGGTAGACTGCACCACAACACGCTGAATACCACTAAGGTAGACTGCACCACAACACGCTGAATACCACTAAGGTAGACTGCACCACAACACTCTGAATACCACTAAGGTAGACTGCACCACAGCAAGCTGAATACCACTAAGGTAGACTGCACCACAGCAAGCTGAATACCACTAAGGTAGGCTGCACCACAGCAAGCTGAATACCACTAAGGTAGGCTGCACCACAACACTCTGAATACCACTAAGGTAGACTGCACCACAGCTGAATACCACTAAGGTAGACTGCACCACAGCAAGCTGAATACCACTAAGGTAGGCTGCACCACAGCTGAATACCACTAAGGTAGACTGCACCACAGCTGAATACCACTAAGGTAGGCTGCACCACAACACGCTGAATACCACTAAGGTAGACTGCACCACAGCAAGCTGAATACCACTAAGGTAGACTGCACCACAACACTCTGAATACCACTAAGGTAGACTGCACCACAACACAGCTGAATACCACTAAGGTAGACTGCACCACAACACAGCTGAATACCACTAAGGTAGACTGCACCACAGCAAGCTGAATACCACTAAGGTAGACTGCACCACAGCAAGCTGAATACCACTAAGGTAGACTGCACCACAGCTGAATACCACTAAGGTAGACTGCACCACAACACGCTGAATACCACTAAGGTAGACTGCACCACAACACAGCTGAATACCACTAAGGTAGACTGCACCACAGCACTCTGAATACCACTAAGGTAGACTGCACCACAGCACTCTGAATACCACTAAGGTAGACTGCACCACAGCACAGCTGAATACCACTAAGGTAGACTGCACCACAACACAGCTGAATACCACTAAGGTAGACTGCACCACAGCAAGCTGAATACCACTAAGGTAGACTGCACCACAGCTGAGTACCACTAAGGTAGACTGCACCACAACACAGCTGAATACCACTAATGTAGACTGCACCACAACACAGCTGAATACCACTAAGGTAGACTGCACCACAACACAGCTGAATACCACTAAGGTAGACTGCACCACAGCTGAATACCACTAAGGTAGACTGCACCACAGCACAGCTGAATACCACTAAGGTAGACTGCACCACAGCACAGCTGAATACCACTAAGGTAGACTGCACCACAACACCCTGAATACCACTAAGGTAGACTGCACCACAGCACAGCTGAATACCACTAAGGTAGACTGCACCACAACATGCTGAATACCACTAAGGTAGACTGCACCACAACACAGCTGAATACCACTAAGGTAGGCTGCACCACAGCTGAATACCACTAAGGTAGACTGCACCACAGCTGAATACCACTAAGATAGACTGCACCACAGCACGCTGAATACCACTAAGGTAGACTGCACCACAGCACGCTGAATACCACTAAGGTAGACTGCACCACAACACCCTGAATACCACTAAGGTAGACTGCACCACAACACGCTGAATACCACTAAGGTAGACTGCACCACAACACCCTGAATACCACTAAGGTAGACTGCACCACAGCACAGGTGAATACCACTAAGGTAGACTGCACCACAACATGCTGAATACCACTAAGGTAGACTGCACCACAACACAGCTGAATACCACTAAGGTAGGCTGCACCACAGCTGAATACCACTAAGGTAGACTGCACCACAGCTGAATACCACTAAGGTAGACTGCACCACAGCAAGCTGAATACCACTAAGGTAGACTGCACCGCAACACAGCTGAATAGCACTAAGGTAGACTGCACCACAGCAAGCTGAATACCACTAAGGTAGGCTGCACCACAGCTGAATACCACTAAGGTAGACTGCACCACAACACTCTGAATACCACTAAGGTAGACTGCACCACAACACTCTGAATACCACTAAGGTAGACTGCACCACAGCTGAATACCACTAAGGTAGACTGCACCACAACACCCTGAATACCACTAAGGTAGACTGCACCACAACACGCTGAATACCACTAAGGTAGACTGCACCACAACACGCTGAATACCACTAAGGTAGACTGCACCACAACACTCTGAATACCACTAAGGTAGACTGCACCACAGCAAGCTGAATACCACTAAGGTAGACTGCACCACAGCAAGCTGAATACCACTAAGGTAGACTGCACCACAGCTGAATACCACTAAGGTAGACTGCACCACAACACGCTGAATACCACTAAGGTAGACTGCACCACAACACCCTGAATACCACTAAGGTAGACTGCACCACAGCATGCTGAATACCACTAAGGTAGACTGCACCACAACACGCTGAATACCACTAAGGTAGACTGCACCACAACACCCTGAATACCACTAAGGTAGACTGCACCACAGCACAGGTGAATACCACTAAGGTAGACTGCACCACAGCAAGCTGAATACCACTAAGGTAGACTGCACCGCAACACAGCTGAATAGCACTAAGGTAGACTGCACCACAGCAAGCTGAATACCACTAAGGTAGGCTGCACCACAGCTGAATACCACTAAGGTAGACTGCACCACAACACTCTGAATACCACTAAGGTAGACTGCACCACAACACTCTGAATACCACTAAGGTAGACTGCACCACAGCTGAATACCACTAAGGTAGACTGCACCACAACACCCTGAATACCACTAAGGTAGACTGCACCACAACACGCTGAATACCACTAAGGTAGACTGCACCACAACACGCTGAATACCACTAAGGTAGACTGCACCACAACACTCTGAATACCACTAAGGTAGACTGCACCACAGCAAGCTGAATACCACTAAGGTAGACTGCACCACAGCAAGCTGAATACCACTAAGGTAGACTGCACCACAGCTGAATACCACTAAGGTAGACTGCACCACAACACGCTGAATACCACTAAGGTAGACTGCACCACAACACAGCTGAATACCACTAAGGTAGACTGCACCACAGCACAGCTGAATACCACTAAGGTAGACTGCACCACAGCTGAATACTACTAAGGGAGACTGCACCACAACACTCTGAATACTACTACGGTAGACTGCACCACAACACGCTGAATACTACTAAGGTAGACTGCACCACAGCTGAATACCGCTAAGGTAGACTGCACCACAGCACAGCTGAATACCACTAAGGTAGACTGCACCACAACACAGCTGAATACCACTAAGGTAGACTGCACCACAGCACTCTGAATACCACTAAGGTAGACTGCACCACAACACTCTGAATACCACTAAGGTAGACTGCACCACAGCTGAATACCACTAAGGTAGACTGCACCACAACACAGCTGAATACCACTAAGGTAGACTGCACCACAGCAAGCTGAATACCACTAAGGTAGACTGCACCACAGCACCCTGAATACCGCTAAGGTAGACTGCACCACAACACTCTGAATACCACTAAGGTAGACTGCACCACAACACGCTGAATACCACTAAGGTAGACTGCACCACAACACAGCTGAATACCACTAAGGTAGACTGCACCACAACACTCTGAATACTACTAAGGTAGACTGCACCACAACACAGCTGAATACCACTAAGGTAGACTGCACCACAACACGCTGAATACTACTAAGGTAGACTGCACCACAGCTGAAAACCACTAAGGTAGACTGCACCACAGCACAGCTGAATACCACTAAGGTAGACTGCACCACAACACTCTGAATACCACTAAGGTAGACTGCACCACAACACAGCTGAATACCACTAAGGTAGACTGCACCACAGCTGAATACCACTAAGGTAGACTGCACCACAGCTGAATACCACTAAGGTAGACTGCACCACAACACGCTGAATACCACTAAGGTAGACTGCACCACAACACGCTGAATACCACTAAGGTAGACTGCACCACAACACGCTGAATACCACTAAGGTAGACTGCACCACAACACCCTGAATACCACTAAGGTAGACTGCACCACAACACTCTGAATACCACTAAGGTAGACTGCACCACAACACTCTGAATACCACTAAGGTAGACTGCACCACAACACTCTGAATACCACTAAGGTAGACTGCACCACAACACTCTGAATACCACTAAGGTAGACTGCACCACAACACTCTGAATACCACTAAGGTAGACTGCACCACAACACTCTGAATACCACTAAGGTAGACTGCACCACAGCACGCTGAATACCACTAAGGTAGACTGCACCACAACACTCTGAATACCACTAAGGTAGACTGCACCACAGCTGAATACCACTAAGGTAGACTGCACCACAGCACTCTGAATACCACTAAGGTAGACTGCACCACAACACTCTGAATACCACTAAGGTAGACTGCACCACAACACTCTGAATACCACTGAGGTAGACTGCACCACAGCTGAATACCACTAAGGTAGACTGCACCACAACACTCTGAATACCACTAAGGTAGACTGCACCACAGCTGAATACCACTAAGGTAGACTGCACCACAGCACTCTGAATACCACTAAGGTAGACTGCACCACAACACTCTGAATACCACTAAGGTAGACTGCACCACAGCTGAATACCACTAAGGTAGACTGCACCACAGCACTCTGAATACCACTAAGGTAGACTGCACCACAACACTCTGAATACCACTAAGGTAGACTGCACCACAACACTCTGAATACCACTAAGGTAGACTGCACCACAACACTCTGAATACCACTAAGGTAGACTGCACCACAGCTGAATACCACTAAGGTAGACTGCACCACAGCTGAATACCACTAAGGTAGACTGCACCACAGCACTCTGAATACCACTAAGGTAGACTGCACCACAACACTCTGAATACCACTAAGGTAGACTGCACCACAGCTGAATACCAGTAAGGTAGACTGCACCACAACACTCTGAATACCACTAAGGTAGACTGCACCACAGCACGCTGAATACCACTAAGGTAGACTGCACCACAACACTCTGAATACCACTAAGGTAGACTGCACCACAACACGCTGAATACCACTAAGGTAGACTGCACCACAGCTGAATACCACTAAGGTAGACTGCACCACAACACTCTGAATACCACTAAGGTAGACTGCACCACAACACAGCTGAATACCACTAAGGTAGACTGCACCACAGCAAGCTGAATACCACTAAGGTAGACTGCACCACAGCACCCTGAATACCGCTAAGGTAGACTGCACCACAACACTCTGAATACTACTAAGGTAGACTGCACCACAACACGCTGAATACCACTAAGGTAGACTGCACCACAACACAGCTGAATACCACTAAGGTAGACTGCACCACAACACTCTGAATACTACTAAGGTAGACTGCACCACAACACGGCTGAATACCACTAAGGTAGACTGCACCACAACACGCTGAATACTACTAAGGTAGACTGCACCACAGCTGAATACCACTAAGGTAGACTGCACCACAGCACAGCTGAATACCACTAAGGTAGACTGCACCACAACACTCTGAATACCACTAAGGTAGACTGCACCACAACACAGCTGAATACCACTAAGGGAGACTGCACCACAGCTGAATACCACTAAGGTAGACTGCACCACAGCTGAATACCACTAAGGTAGACTGCACCACAACACGCTGAATACCACTAAGGTAGACTGCACCACAACACGCTGAATACCACTAAGGTAGACTGCACCACAACACGCTGAATACCACTAAGGTAGACTGCACCACAACACCCTGAATACCACTAAGGTAGACTGCACCACAGCTGAATACCACTAAGGTAGACTGCACCACAACACTCTGAATACCACTAAGGTAGACTGCACCACAACACTCTGAATACCACTAAGGTAGACTGCACCACAACACTCTGAATACCACTAAGGTAGACTGCACCACAACACTCTGAATACCACTAAGGTAGACTGCACCACAACACTCTGAATACCACTAAGGTAGACTGCACCACAGCACGCTGAATACCACTAAGGTAGACTGCACCACAACACTCTGAATACCACTAAGGTAGACTGCACCACAGCTGAATACCACTAAGGTAGACTGCACCACAGCACTCTGAATACCACTAAGGTAGACTGCACCACAACACTCTGAATACCACTAAGGTAGACTGCACCACAACACTCTGAATACCACTGAGGTAGACTGCACCACAGCTGAATACCACTAAGGTAGACTGCACCACAACACTCTGAATACCACTAAGGTAGACTGCACCACAGCTGAATACCACTAAGGTAGACTGCACCACAGCACTCTGAATACCACTAAGGTAGACTGCACCACAACACTCTGAATACCACTAAGGAAGACTGCACCACAGCTGAATACCACTAAGGTAGACTGCACCACAGCACTCTGAATACCACTAAGGTAGACTGCACCACAACACTCTGAATACCACTAAGGTAGACTGCACCACAACACTCTGAATACCACTAAGGTAGACTGCACCACAGCTGAATACCACTAAGGTAGACTGCACCACAACACTCTGAATACCACTAAGGTAGACTGCACCACAGCACGCTGAATACCACTAAGGTAGACTGCACCACAACACTCTGAATACCACTAAGGTAGACTGCACCACAACACGCTGAATACCACTAAGGTAGACTGCACCACAGCTGAATACCACTAAGGTAGACTGCACCACAACACTCTGAATACCACTAAGGTAGACTGCACCACAGCTGAATACCACTAAGGTAGACTGCACCACAGCACAGCTGAATACCGCTAAGGTAGACTGCACCACAACACAGCTGAATACCACTAAGGTAGACTGCACCACAACACGCTGAATACCACTAAGGTAGACTGCACCACAGCAAGCTGAATACCACTAAGGTAGACTGCACCGCAACACAGCTGAATACCACTAAGGTAGACTGCACCACAGCAAGCTGAATACCACTAAGGTAGGCTGCACCACAGCTGAATACCACTAAGGTAGACTGCACCACAACACTCTGAATACCACTAAGGTAGACTGCACCACAGCTGAATACCACTAAGGTAGACTGCACCACAACAAGCTGAATACCACTAAGGTAGGCTGCACCACAGCTGAATACCACTAAGGTAGACTGCACCACAACACTCTGAATACCACTAAGGTAGACTGCACCACAGCTGAATACCACTAAGGTAGACTGCACCACAACACGCTGAATACCACTAAGGTAGACTGCACCACAGCAAGCTGAATACCACTAAGGTAGACTGCACCACAACACTCTGAATACCACTAAGGTAGACTGCACCACAACACAGCTGAATACCACTAAGGTAGACTGCACCACAACACAGCTGAATACCACTAAGGTAGACTGCACCACAACACAGCTGAATACCACTAAGGTAGACTGCACCACAGCAAGCTGAATACCACTAAGGTAGACTGCACCACAGCAAGCTGAATACCACTAAGGTAGACTGCACCACAGCAAGCTGAATACCACTAAGGTAGACTGCACCACAGCTGAATACCACTAAGGTAGACTGCACCACAGCACGCTGAATACCACTAAGGTAGACTGCACCACAACACAGCTGAATACCACTAAGGTAGACTGCACCACAGCACTCTGAATACCACTAAGGTAGACTGCACCACAGCACTCTGAATACCACTAAGGTAGACTGCACCACAGCACAGCTGAATACCACTAAGGTAGACTGCACCACAACACAGCTGAATACCACTAAGGTAGACTGCACCACAGCAAGCTGAATACCACTAAGGTAGACTGCACCACAGCTGAGTACCACTAAGGTAGACTGCACCACAACACAGCTGAATACCACTAAGGTAGACTGCACCACAACACAGCTGAATACCACTAAGGTAGACTGCACCACAACACAGCTGAATACCACTAAGGTAGACTGCACCACAGCTGAATACCACTAAGGTAGACTGCACCACAGCACAGCTGAATACCACTAAGGTAGACTGCACCACAGCACAGCTGAATACCACTAAGGTAGACTGCACCACAACACCCTGAATACCACTAAGGTAGACTGCACCACAGCACAGCTGAATACCACTAAGGTAGACTGCACCACAACATGCTGAATACCACTAAGGTAGACTGCACCACAACACAGCTGAATACCACTAAGGTAGGCTGCACCACAGCTGAATACCACTAAGGTAGACTGCACCACAGCTGAATACCACTAAGGTAGACTTTACCACAGCACGCTGAATACCACTAAGGTAGACTGCACCACAGCACGCTGAATACCACTAAGGTAGACTGCACCACAACACCCTGAATACCACTAAGGTAGACTGCACCACAGCATGCTGAATACCACTAAGGTAGACTGCACCACAACACGCTGAATACCACTAAGGTAGACTGCACCACAACACCCTGAATACCACTAAGGTAGACTGCACTTCAGCACAGGTGAATACCACTAAGGTAGACTGCACCACAACATGCTGAATACCACTAAGGTAGACTGCACCACAACACAGCTGAATACCACTAAGGTAGGCTGCACCACAGCTGAATACCACTAAGGTAGACTGCACCACAGCTGAATACCACTAAGGTAGACTGCACCGCAACACAGCTGAATAGCACTAAGGTAGACTGCACCACAGCAAGCTGAATACCACTAAGGTAGGCTGCACCACAGCTGAATACCACTAAGGTAGACTGCACCACAACACTCTGAATACCACTAAGGTAGACTGCACCACAACACTCTGAATACCACTAAGGTAGACTGCACCACAGCTGAATACCACTAAGGTAGACTGCACCACAACACTCTGAATACCACTAAGGTAGACTGCACCACAGCTGAATACCACTAAGGTAGACTGCACCACAACACTCTGAATACCACTAAGGTAGACTGCACCACAGCTGAATACCACTAAGGTAGGCTGCACCACAACACGCTGAATACCACTAAGGTAGACTGCACCACAGCAAGCTGAATACCACTAAGGTAGACTGCACCACAACACTCTGAATACCACTAAGGTAGACTGAGCCACAACACAGCTGAATACCACTAAGGTAGACTGCACCACAACACTCTGAATACCACTAAGGTAGACTGCACCACAGCTGAATACCACTAAGGTAGGCTGCACCACAACACGCTGAATACCACTAAGGTAGACTGCACCACAGCAAGCTGAATACCACTAAGGTAGACTGCACCACAACACTCTGAATACCACTAAGGTAGACTGCACCACAACACAGCTGAATACCACTAAGGTAGACTGCACCACAACACAGCTGAATACCACTAAGGTAGACTGCACCACAGCAAGCTGAATACCACTAAGGTAGACTGCACCACAGCAAGCTGAATACCACTAAGGTAGACTGCACCACAGCAAGCTGAATACCACTAAGGTAGACTGCACCACAGCTGAATACCACTAAGGTAGACTGCACCACAACACAGCTGAATACCACTAAGGTAGACTGCACCACAGCACTCTGAATACCACTAAGGTAGACTGCACCACAGCACTCTGAATACCACTAAGGTAGACTGCACCACAGCACAGCTGAATACCACTAAGGTAGACTGCACCACAACACAGCTGAATACCACTAAGGTAGACTGCACCACAGCAAGCTGAATACCACTAAGGTAGACTGCACCACAGCTGAGTACCACTAAGGTAGACTGCACCACAACACAGCTGAATACCACTAATGTAGACTGCACCACAACACAGCTGAATACCACTAAGGTAGACTGCACCACAACACAGCTGAATACCACTAAGGTAGACTGCACCACAGCTGAATACCACTAAGGTAGACTGCACCACAGCACAGCTGAATACCACTAAGGTAGACTGCACCACAGCACAGCTGAATACCACTAAGGTAGACTGCACCACAACACCCTGAATACCACTAAGGTAGACTGCACCACAGCACAGCTGAATACCACTAAGGTAGACTGCACCACAACATGCTGAATACCACTAAGGTAGACTGCACCACAACACAGCTGAATACCACTAAGGTAGGCTGCACCACAGCTGAATACCACTAAGGTAGACTGCACCACAGCTGAATACCACTAAGGTAGACTGCACCACAGCACGCTGAATACCACTAAGGTAGACTGCACCACAGCACGCTGAATACCACTAAGGTAGACTGCACCACAACACCCTGAATACCACTAAGGTAGACTGCACCACAGCATGCTGAATACCACTAAGGTAGACTGCACCACAACACGCTGAATACCACTAAGGTAGACTGCACCACAACATGCTGAATACCACTAAGGTAGACTGCACCACAACACAGCTGAATACCACTAAGGTAGGCTGCACCACAGCTGAATACCACTAAGGTAGACTGCACCACAGCTGAATACCACTAAGGTAGACTGCACCACAGCAAGCTGAATACCACTAAGGTAGACTGCACCGCAACACAGCTGAATAGCACTAAGGTAGACTGCACCACAGCAAGCTGAATACCACTAAGGTAGGCTGCACCACAGCTGAATACCACTAAGGTAGACTGCACCACAACACTCTGAATACCACTAAGGTAGACTGCACCACAACACTCTGAATACCACTAAGGTAGACTGCACCACAGCTGAATACCACTAAGGTAGACTGCACCACAACACCCTGAATACCACTAAGGTAGACTGCACCACAACACGCTGAATACCACTAAGGTAGACTGCACCACAACACGCTGAATACCACTAAGGTAGACTGCACCACAACACTCTGAATACCACTAAGGTAGACTGCACCACAGCAAGCTGAATACCACTAAGGTAGACTGCACCACAGCAAGCTGAATACCACTAAGGTAGGCTGCACCACAGCAAGCTGAATACCACTAAGGTAGGCTGCACCACAACACTCTGAATACCACTAAGGTAGACTGCACCACAGCTGAATACCACTAAGGTAGACTGCACCACAGCAAGCTGAATACCACTAAGGTAGGCTGCACCACAGCTGAATACCACTAAGGTAGACTGCACCACAGCTGAATACCACTAAGGTAGGCTGCACCACAACACGCTGAATACCACTAAGGTAGACTGCACCACAGCAAGCTGAATACCACTAAGGTAGACTGCACCACAACACTCTGAATACCACTAAGGTAGACTGCACCACAACACAGCTGAATACCACTAAGGTAGACTGCACCACAACACAGCTGAATACCACTAAGGTAGACTGCACCACAGCAAGCTGAATACCACTAAGGTAGACTGCACCACAGCAAGCTGAATACCACTAAGGTAGACTGCACCACAGCTGAATACCACTAAGGTAGACTGCACCACAACACGCTGAATACCACTAAGGTAGACTGCACCACAACACAGCTGAATACCACTAAGGTAGACTGCACCACAGCACTCTGAATACCACTAAGGTAGACTGCACCACAGCACTCTGAATACCACTAAGGTAGACTGCACCACAGCACAGCTGAATACCACTAAGGTAGACTGCACCACAACACAGCTGAATACCACTAAGGTAGACTGCACCACAGCAAGCTGAATACCACTAAGGTAGACTGCACCACAGCTGAGTACCACTAAGGTAGACTGCACCACAACACAGCTGAATACCACTAATGTAGACTGCACCACAACACAGCTGAATACCACTAAGGTAGACTGCACCACAACACAGCTGAATACCACTAAGGTAGACTGCACCACAGCTGAATACCACTAAGGTAGACTGCACCACAGCACAGCTGAATACCACTAAGGTAGACTGCACCACAGCACAGCTGAATACCACTAAGGTAGACTGCACCACAACACCCTGAATACCACTAAGGTAGACTGCACCACAGCACAGCTGAATACCACTAAGGTAGACTGCACCACAACATGCTGAATACCACTAAGGTAGACTGCACCACAACACAGCTGAATACCACTAAGGTAGGCTGCACCACAGCTGAATACCACTAAGGTAGACTGCACCACAGCTGAATACCACTAAGATAGACTGCACCACAGCACGCTGAATACCACTAAGGTAGACTGCACCACAGCACGCTGAATACCACTAAGGTAGACTGCACCACAACACCCTGAATACCACTAAGGTAGACTGCACCACAGCATGCTGAATACCACTAAGGTAGACTGCACCACAACACGCTGAATACCACTAAGGTAGACTGCACCACAGCTGAATACCACTAAGGTAGACTGCACCACAACACGCTGAATACCACTAAGGTAGACTGCACCACAACACCCTGAATACCACTAAGGTAGACTGCACCACAGCACAGGTGAATACCACTAAGGTAGACTGCACCACAACATGCTGAATACCACTAAGGTAGACTGCACCACAACACAGCTGAATACCACTAAGGTAGGCTGCACCACAGCTGAATACCACTAAGGTAGACTGCACCACAGCTGAATACCACTAAGGTAGACTGCACCACAGCAAGCTGAATACCACTAAGGTAGACTGCACCGCAACACAGCTGAATAGCACTAAGGTAGACTGCACCACAGCAAGCTGAATACCACTAAGGTAGGCTGCACCACAGCTGAATACCACTAAGGTAGACTGCACCACAACACTCTGAATACCACTAAGGTAGACTGCACCACAACACTCTGAATACCACTAAGGTAGACTGCACCACAGCTGAATACCACTAAGGTAGACTGCACCACAACACCCTGAATACCACTAAGGTAGACTGCACCACAACACGCTGAATACCACTAAGGTAGACTGCACCACAACACGCTGAATACCACTAAGGTAGACTGCACCACAACACTCTGAATACCACTAAGGTAGACTGCACCACAGCAAGCTGAATACCACTAAGGTAGACTGCACCACAGCAAGCTGAATACCACTAAGGTAGACTGCACCACAGCTGAATACCACTAAGGTAGACTGCACCACAACACGCTGAATACCACTAAGGTAGACTGCACCACAACACCCTGAATACCACTAAGGTAGACTGCACCACAGCATGCTGAATACCACTAAGGTAGACTGCACCACAACACGCTGAATACCACTAAGGTAGACTGCACCACAACACCCTGAATACCACTAAGGTAGACTGCACCACAGCACAGGTGAATACCACTAAGGTAGACTGCACCACAACATGCTGAATACCACTAAGGTAGACTGCACCACAACACAGCTGAATACCACTAAGGTAGGCTGCACCACAGCTGAATACCACTAAGGTAGACTGCACCACAGCTGAATACCACTAAGGTAGACTGCACCACAGCAAGCTGAATACCACTAAGGTAGACTGCACCGCAACACAGCTGAATAGCACTAAGGTAGACTGCACCACAGCAAGCTGAATACCACTAAGGTAGGCTGCACCACAGCTGAATACCACTAAGGTAGACTGCACCACAACACTCTGAATACCACTAAGGTAGACTGCACCACAACACTCTGAATACCACTAAGGTAGACTGCACCACAGCTGAATACCACTAAGGTAGACTGCACCACAACACCCTGAATACCACTAAGGTAGACTGCACCACAACACGCTGAATACCACTAAGGTAGACTGCACCACAACACGCTGAATACCACTAAGGTAGACTGCACCACAACACTCTGAATACCACTAAGGTAGACTGCACCACAGCAAGCTGAATACCACTAAGGTAGACTGCACCACAGCAAGCTGAATACCACTAAGGTAGACTGCACCACAGCTGAATACCACTAAGGTAGACTGCACCACAACACGCTGAATACCACTAAGGTAGACTGCACCACAACACAGCTGAATACCACTAAGGTAGACTGCACCACAGCACAGCTGAATACCACTAAGGTAGACTGCACCACAGCTGAATACCACTAAGGTAGACTGCACCACAACACTCTGAATACTACTAAGGGAGACTGCACCACAACACTCTGAATACTACTACGGTAGACTGCACCACAACACGCTGAATACTACTAAGGTAGACTGCACCACAGCTGAATACCGCTAAGGTAGACTGCACCACAGCACAGCTGAATACCACTAAGGTAGACTGCACCACAACACAGCTGAATACCACTAAGGTAGACTGCACCACAGCACTCTGAATACCACTAAGGTAGACTGCACCACAACACTCTGAATACCACTAAGGTAGACTGCACCACAGCTGAATACCACTAAGGTAGACTGCACCACAACACAGCTGAATACCACTAAGGTAGACTGCACCACAGCAAGCTGAATACCACTAAGGTAGACTGCACCACAGCACCCTGAATACCGCTAAGGTAGACTGCACCACAACACTCTGAATACCACTAAGGTAGACTGCACCACAACACGCTGAATACCACTAAGGTAGACTGCACCACAACACAGCTGAATACCACTAAGGTAGACTGCACCACAACACTCTGAATACTACTAAGGTAGACTGCACCACAACACAGCTGAATACCACTAAGGTAGACTGCACCACAACACGCTGAATACCACTAAGGTAGACTGCACCACAGCTGAAAACCACTAAGGTAGACTGCACCACAGCACAGCTGAATACCACTAAGGTAGACTGCACCACAACACTCTGAATACCACTAAGGTAGACTGCACCACAACACAGCTGAATACCACTAAGGTAGACTGCACCACAGCTGAATACCACTAAGGTAGACTGCACCACAGCTGAATACCACTAAGGTAGACTGCACCACAACACGCTGAATACCACTAAGGTAGACTGCACCACAACACGCTGAATACCACTAAGGTAGACTGCACCACAACACGCTGAATACCACTAAGGTAGACTGCACCACAACACCCTGAATACCACTAAGGTAGACTGCACCACAACACTCTGAATACCACTAAGGTAGACTGCACCACAACACTCTGAATACCACTAAGGTAGACTGCACCACAACACTCTGAATACCACTAAGGTAGACTGCACCACAACACTCTGAATACCACTAAGGTAGACTGCACCACAACACTCTGAATACCACTAAGGTAGACTGCACCACAACACTCTGAATACCACTAAGGTAGACTGCACCACAGCACGCTGAATACCACTAAGGTAGACTGCACCACAACACTCTGAATACCACTAAGGTAGACTGCACCACAGCTGAATACCACTAAGGTAGACTGCACCACAGCACTCTGAATACCACCAAGGTAGACTGCACCACAACACTCTGAATACCACTAAGGTAGACTGCACCACAACACTCTGAATACCACTGAGGTAGACTGCACCACAGCTGAATACCACTAAGGTAGACTGCACCACAACACTCTGAATACCACTAAGGTAGACTGCACCACAGCTGAATACCACTAAGGTAGACTGCACCACAGCACTCTGAATACCACTAAGGTAGACTGCACCACAACACTCTGAATACCACTAAGGTAGACTGCACCACAGCTGAATACCACTAAGGTAGACTGCACCACAGCACTCTGAATACCACTAAGGTAGACTGCACCACAACACTCTGAATACCACTAAGGTAGACTGCACCACAACACTCTGAATACCACTAAGGTAGACTGCACCACAACACTCTGAATACCACTAAGGTAGACTGCACCACAGCTGAATACCACTAAGGTAGACTGCACCACAGCTGAATACCACTAAGGTAGACTGCACCACAGCACTCTGAATACCACTAAGGTAGACTGCACCACAACACTCTGAATACCACTAAGGTAGACTGCACCACAGCTGAATACCAGTAAGGTAGACTGCACCACAACACTCTGAATACCACTAAGGTAGACTGCACCACAGCACGCTGAATACCACTAAGGTAGACTGCACCACAACACTCTGAATACCACTAAGGTAGACTGCACCACAACACGCTGAATACCACTAAGGTAGACTGCACCACAGCTGAATACCACTAAGGTAGACTGCACCACAACACTCTGAATACCACTAAGGTAGACTGCACCACAACACAGCTGAATACCACTAAGGTAGACTGCACCACAGCAAGCTGAATACCACTAAGGTAGACTGCACCACAGCACCCTGAATACCGCTAAGGTAGACTGCACCACAACACTCTGAATACTACTAAGGTAGACTGCACCACAACACGCTGAATACCACTAAGGTAGACTGCACCACAACACAGCTGAATACCACTAAGGTAGACTGCACCACAACACTCTGAATACTACTAAGGTAGACTGCACCACAACACGGCTGAATACCACTAAGGTAGACTGCACCACAACACGCTGAATACTACTAAGGTAGACTGCACCACAGCTGAATACCACTAAGGTAGACTGCACCACAGCACAGCTGAATACCACTAAGGTAGACTGCACCACAACACTCTGAATACCACTAAGGTAGACTGCACCACAACACAGCTGAATACCACTAAGGGAGACTGCACCACAGCTGAATACCACTAAGGTAGACTGCACCACAGCTGAATACCACTAAGGTAGACTGCACCACAACACGCTGAATACCACTAAGGTAGACTGCACCACAACACGCTGAATACCACTAAGGTAGACTGCACCACAACACGCTGAATACCACTAAGGTAGACTGCACCACAACACCCTGAATACCACTAAGGTAGACTGCACCACAGCTGAATACCACTAAGGTAGACTGCACCACAACACTCTGAATACCACTAAGGTAGACTGCACCACAACACTCTGAATACCACTAAGGTAGACTGCACCACAACACTCTGAATACCACTAAGGTAGACTGCACCACAACACTCTGAATACCACTAAGGTAGACTGCACCACAACACTCTGAATACCACTAAGGTAGACTGCACCACAGCACGCTGAATACCACTAAGGTAGACTGCACCACAACACTCTGAATACCACTAAGGTAGACTGCACCACAGCTGAATACCACTAAGGTAGACTGCACCACAGCACTCTGAATACCACTAAGGTAGACTGCACCACAACACTCTGAATACCACTAAGGTAGACTGCACCACAACACTCTGAATACCACTGAGGCAGACTGCACCACAGCTGAATACCACTAAGGTAGACTGCACCACAACACTCTGAATGCCACTAAGGTAGACTGCACCACAGCTGAATACCACTAAGGTAGACTGCACCACAGCACTCTGAATACCACTAAGGTAGACTGCACCACAACACTCTGAATACCACTAAGGAAGACTGCACCACAGCTGAATACCACTAAGGTAGACTGCACCACAGCACTCTGAATACCACTAAGGTAGACTGCACCACAACACTCTGAATACCACTAAGGTAGACTGCACCACAACACTCTGAATACCACTAAGGTAGACTGCACCACAGCTGAATACCACTAAGGTAGACTGCACCACAACACTCTGAATACCACTAAGGTAGACTGCACCACAGCACGCTGAATACCACTAAGGTAGACTGCACCACAACACTCTGAATACCACTAAGGTAGACTGCACCACAACACGCTGAATACCACTAAGGTAGACTGCACCACAGCTGAATACCACTAAGGTAGACTGCACCACAACACTCTGAATACCACTAAGGTAGACTGCACCACAGCTGAATACCACTAAGGTAGACTGCACCACAGCACAGCTGAATACCGCTAAGGTAGACTGCACCACAACACAGCTGAATACCACTAAGGTAGACTGCACCACAACACGCTGAATACCACTAAGGTAGACTGCACCACAGCAAGCTGAATACCACTAAGGTAGACTGCACCGCAACACAGCTGAATACCACTAAGGTAGACTGCACCACAGCAAGCTGAATACCACTAAGGTAGGCTGCACCACAGCTGAATACCACTAAGGTAGACTGCACCACAACACTCTGAATACCACTAAGGTAGACTGCACCACAGCTGAATACCACTAAGGTAGACTGCACCACAACAAGCTGAATACCACTAAGGTAGGCTGCACCACAGCTGAATACCACTAAGGTAGACTGCACCACAACACTCTGAATACCACTAAGGTAGACTGCACCACAGCTGAATACCACTAAGGTAGACTGCACCACAACACGCTGAATACCACTAAGGTAGACTGCACCACAGCAAGCTGAATACCACTAAGGTAGACTGCACCACAACACTCTGAATACCACTAAGGTAGACTGCACCACAACACAGCTGAATACCACTAAGGTAGACTGCACCACAACACAGCTGAATACCACTAAGGTAGACTGCACCAGAACACAGCTGAATACCACTAAGGTAGACTGCACCACAGCAAGCTGAATACCACTAAGGTAGACTGCACCACAGCAAGCTGAATACCACTAAGGTAGACTGCACCACAGCAAGCTGAATACCACTAAGGTAGACTGCACCACAGCTGAATACCACTAAGGTAGACTGCACCACAGCACGCTGAATACCACTAAGGTAGACTGCACCACAACACAGCTGAATACCACTAAGGTAGACTGCACCACAGCACTCTGAATACCACTAAGGTAGACTGCACCACAGCACTCTGAATACCACTAAGGTAGACTGCACCACAGCACAGCTGAATACCACTAAGGTAGACTGCACCACAACACAGCTGAATACCACTAAGGTAGACTGCACCACAGCAAGCTGAATACCACTAAGGTAGACTGCACCACAGCTGAGTACCACTAAGGTAGACTGCACCACAACACAGCTGAATACCACTAAGGTAGACTGCACCACAACACAGCTGAATACCACTAAGGTAGACTGCACCACAACACAGCTGAATACCACTAAGGTAGACTGCACCACAGCTGAATACCACTAAGGTAGACTGCACCACAGCACAGCTGAATACCACTAAGGTAGACTGCACCACAGCACAGCTGAATACCACTAAGGTAGACTGCACCACAACACCCTGAATACCACTAAGGTAGACTGCACCACAGCACAGCTGAATACCACTAAGGTAGACTGCACCACAACATGCTGAATACCACTAAGGTAGACTGCACCACAACACAGCTGAATACCACTAAGGTAGGCTGCACCACAGCTGAATACCACTAAGGTAGACTGCACCACAGCTGAATACCACTAAGGTAGACTTTACCACAGCACGCTGAATACCACTAAGGTAGACTGCACCACAGCACGCTGAATACCACTAAGGTAGACTGCACCACAACACCCTGAATACCACTAAGGTAGACTGCACCACAGCATGCTGAATACCACTAAGGTAGACTGCACCACAACACGCTGAATACCACTAAGGTAGACTGCACCACAACACCCTGAATACCACTAAGGTAGACTGCACCACAACACAGCTGAATACCACTAAGGTAGGCTGCACCACAGCTGAATACCACTAAGGTAGACTGCACCACAGCTGAATACCACTAAGGTAGACTGCACCGCAACACAGCTGAATAGCACTAAGGTAGACTGCACCACAGCAAGCTGAATACCACTAAGGTAGGCTGCACCACAGCTGAATACCACTAAGGTAGACTGCACCACAACACTCTGAATACCACTAAGGTAGACTGCACCACAACACTCTGAATACCACTAAGGTAGACTGCACCACAGCTGAATACCACTAAGGTAGACTGCACCACAACACTCTGAATACCACTAAGGTAGACTGCACCACAGCTGAATACCACTAAGATAGACTGCACCACAACACTCTGAATACCACTAAGGTAGACTGCACCACAGCTGAATACCACTAAGGTAGGCTGCACCACAACACGCTGAATACCACTAAGGTAGACTGCACCACAGCAAGCTGAATACCACTAAGGTAGACTGCACCACAACACTCTGAATACCACTAAGGTAGACTGAGCCACAACACAGCTGAATACCACTAAGGTAGACTGCACCACAACACAGCTGAATACCACTAAGGTAGACTGCACCACAACACTCTGAATACCACTAAGGTAGACTGCACCACAGCTGAATACCAGTAAGGTAGACTGCACCACAACACTCTGAATACCACTAAGGTAGACTGCACCACAGCACGCTGAATACCACTAAGGTAGACTGCACCACAACACTCTGAATACCACTAAGGTAGACTGCACCACAACACGCTGAATACCACTAAGGTAGACTGCACCACAGCTGAATACCACTAAGGTAGACTGCACCACAACACTCTGAATACCACTAAGGTAGACTGCACCACAACACAGCTGAATACCACTAAGGTAGACTGCACCACAGCAAGCTGAATACCACTAAGGTAGACTGCACCACAGCACCCTGAATACCGCTAAGGTAGACTGCACCACAACACTCTGAATACTACTAAGGTAGACTGCACCACAACACGCTGAATACCACTAAGGTAGACTGCACCACAACACAGCTGAATACCACTAAGGTAGACTGCACCACAACACTCTGAATACTACTAAGGTAGACTGCACCACAACACGGCTGAATACCACTAAGGTAGACTGCACCACAACACGCTGAATACTACTAAGGGAGACTGCACCACAGCTGAATACCACTAAGGTAGACTGCACCACAGCTGAATACCACTAAGGTAGACTGCACCACAACACGCTGAATACCACTAAGGTAGACTGCACCACAACACGCTGAATACCACTAAGGTAGACTGCACCACAACACAGCTGAATACCACTAAGGTAGGCTGCACCACAGCTGAATACCACTAAGGTAGACTGCACCACAGCTGAATACCACTAAGGTAGACTGCACCACAGCACGCTGAATACCACTAAGGTAGACTGCACCACAGCACGCTGAATACCACTAAGGTAGACTGCACCACAACACCCTGAATACCACTAAGGTAGACTGCACCACAGCATGCTGAATACCACTAAGGTAGACTGCACCACAACACGCTGAATACCACTAAGGTAGACTGCACCACAACACCCTGAATACCACTAAGGTAGACTGCACCACAGCTGAATACCACTAAGGTAGACTGCACCACAACACTCTGAATACCACTAAGGTAGACTGCACCACAACACTCTGAATACCACTAAGGTAGACTGCACCACAACACAGCTGAATACCACTAAGGTAGGCTGCACCACAGCTGAATACCACTAAGGTAGACTGCACCACAGCTGAATACCACTAAGGTAGACTGCACCACAGCACGCTGAATACCACTAAGGTAGACTGCACCACAGCACGCTGAATACCACTAAGGTAGACTGCACCACAACACCCTGAATACCACTAAGGTAGACTGCACCACAGCATGCTGAATACCACTAAGGTAGACTGCACCACAACACGCTGAATACCACTAAGGTAGACTGCACCACAACACCCTGAATACCACTAAGGTAGACTGCACTTCAGCACAGGTGAATACCACTAAGGTAGACTGCACCACAACATGCTGAATACCACTAAGGTAGACTGCACCACAACACAGCTGAATACCACTAAGGTAGGCTGCACCACAGCTGAATACCACTAAGGTAGACTGCACCACAGCTGAATACCACTAAGGTAGACTGCACCGCAACACAGCTGAATAGCACTAAGGTAGACTGCACCACAGCAAGCTGAATACCACTATGGTAGGCTGCACCACAGCTGAATACCACTAAGGTAGACTGCACCACAACACTCTGAATACCACTAAGGTAGACTGCACCACAACACTCTGAATACCACTAAGGTAGACTGCACCACAGCTGAATACCACTAAGGTAGACTGCACCACAACACTCTGAATACCACTAAGGTAGACTGCACCACAGCTGAATACCACTAAGGTAGACTGCACCACAACACTCTGAATACCACTAAGGTAGACTGCACCACAGCTGAATACCACTAAGGTAGGCTGCACCACAACACGCTGAATACCACTAAGGTAGACTGCACCACAGCAAGCTGAATACCACTAAGGTAGACTGCACCACAACACTCTGAATACCACTAAGGTAGACTGAGCCACAACACAGCTGAATACCACTAAGGTAGACTGCACCACAACACAGCTGAATACCACTAAGGTAGACTGCACCACAACACTCTGAATACCACTAAGGTAGACTGCACCACAGCTGAATACCAGTAAGGTAGACTGCACCACAACACTCTGAATACCACTAAGGTAGACTGCACCACAGCACGCTGAATACCACTAAGGTAGACTGCACCACAACACTCTGAATACCACTAAGGTAGACTGCACCACAACACGCTGAATACCACTAAGGTAGACTGCACCACAGCTGAATACCACTAAGGTAGACTGCACCACAACACTCTGAATACCACTAAGGTAGACTGCACCACAACACAGCTGAATACCACTAAGGTAGACTGCACCACAACACTCTGAATACTACTAAGGTAGACTGCACCACAACACGGCTGAATACCACTAAGGTAGACTGCACCACAACACGCTGAATACTACTAAGGGAGACTGCACCACAGCTGAATACCACTAAGGTAGACTGCACCACAGCTGAATACCAATAAGGTAGACTGCACCACAACACGCTGAATACCACTAAGGTAGACTGCACCACAACACGCTGAATACCACTAAGGTAGACTGCACCACAACACTCTGAATACCACTAAGGTAGACTGCACCACAACACGCTGAATACCACTAAGGTAGACTGCACCACAACACCCTGAATACCACTAAGGTAGACTGCACCACAGCTGAATACCACTAAGGTAGACTGCACCACAACACTCTGAATACCACTAAGGTAGACTGCACCACAACACTCTGAATACCACTAAGGTAGACTGCACCACAACACTCTGAATACCACTAAGGTAGACTGCACCACAACACTCTGAATACCACTAAGGTAGACTGCACCACAACACTCTGAATACCACTAAGGTAGACTGCACCACAGCACGCTGAATACCACTAAGGTAGACTGCACCACAACACTCTGAATACCACTAAGGTAGACTGCACCACAGCTGAATACCACTAAGGTAGACTGCACCACAGCACTCTGAATACCACTAAGGTAGACTGCACCACAACACTCTGTATACCACTAAGGTAGACTGCACCACAACACTCTGAATACCACTGAGGTAGACTGCACCACAGCTGAATACCACTAAGGTAGACTGCACCACAACACTCTGAATACCACTAAGGTAGACTGCACCACAGCTGAATACCACTAAGGTAGACTGCACCACAGCACTCTGAATACCACTAAGGTAGACTGCACCACAACACTCTGAATACCACTAAGGTAGACTGCACCACAGCTAAATACCACTAAGGTAGACTGCACCACAGCACTCTGAATACCACTAAGGTAGACTGCACCACAACACTCTGAATACCACTAAGGTAGACTGCACCACAACACTCTGAATACCACTAAGGTAGACTGCACCACAACACTCTGAATACCACTAAGGTAGACTGCACCACAGCTGAATACCACTAAGGTAGACTGCACCACAGCTGAATACCACTAAGGTAGACTGCACCACAGCACTCTGAATACCACTAAGGTAGACTGCACCACAACACTCTGAATACCACTAAGGTAGACTGCACCACAGCTGAATACCACTAAGGTAGACTGCACCACAACACTCTGAATACCACTAAGGTAGACTGCACCACAGCACGCTGAATACCACTAAGGTAGACTGCACCACAACACTCTGAATACCACTAAGGTAGACTGCACCACAACACGCTGAATACCACTAAGGTAGACTGCACCACAGCTGAATACCACTAAGGTAGACTGCACCACAACACTCTGAATACAACTAAGGTAGACTGCACCACAGCTGAATACCACTAAGGTAGACTGCACCACAGCACAGCTGAATACCGCTAAGGTAGACTGCACCACAACACAGCTGAATACCACTAAGGTAGACTGCACCACAACACGCTGAATACCACTAAGGTAGACTGCACCACAGCAAGCTGAATACCACTAAGGTAGACTGCACCGCAACACAGCTGAATACCACTAAGGTAGACTGCACCAAAGCAAGCTGAATACCACTAAGGTAGGCTGCACCACAGCTGAATACCACTAAGGTAGACTGCACCACAACACTCTGAATACCACTAAGGTAGACTGCACCACAGCTGAATACCACTAAGGTAGACTGCACCACAACAAGCTGAATACCACTAAGGTAGGCTGCACCACAGCTGAATACCACTAAGGTAGACTGCACCACAACACTCTGAATACCACTAAGGTAGACTGCACCACAGCTGAATACCACTAAGGTAGACTGCACCACAACACGCTGAATACCACTAAGGTAGACTGCACCACAGCAAGCTGAATACCACTAAGGTAGACTGCACCACAACACTCTGAATACCACTAAGGTAGACTGCACCACAACACAGCTGAATACCACTAAGGTAGACTGCACCACAACACAGCTGAATACCACTAAGGTAGACTGCACCACACCACAGCTGAATACCACTAAGGTAGACTGCACCACAACAAGCTGAATACCACTAAGGTAGGCTGCACCACAGCTGAATACCACTAAGGTAGACTGCACCACAACACTCTGAATACCACTAAGGTAGACTGCACCACAGCTGAATACCACTAAGGTAGACTGCACCACAACACGCTGAATACCACTAAGGTAGACTGCACCACAGCAAGCTGAATACCACTAAGGTAGACTGCACCACAACACTCTGAATACCACTAAGGTAGACTGCACCACAACACAGCTGAATACCACTAAGGTAGACTGCACCACAACACAGCTGAATACCACTAAGGTAGACTGCACCACAACACAGCTGAATACCACTAAGGTAGACTGCACCACAGCAAGCTGAATACCACTAAGGTAGACTGCACCACAGCAAGCTGAATACCACTAAGGTAGACTGCACCACAGCAAGCTGAATACCACTAAGGTAGACTGCACCACAGCTGAATACCACTAAGGTAGACTGCACCACAGCACGCTGAATACCACTAAGGTAGACTGCACCACAACACAGCTGAATACCACTAAGGTAGACTGCACCACAGCACTCTGAATACCACTAAGGTAGACTGCACCACAGCACTCTGAATACCACTAAGGTAGACTGCACCACAGCACAGCTGAATACCACTAAGGTAGACTGCACCACAACACAGCTGAATACCACTAAGGTAGACTGCACCACAGCAAGCTGAATACCACTAAGGTAGACTGCACCACAGCTGAGTACCACTAAGGTAGACTGCACCACAACACAGCTGAATACCACTAAGGTAGACTGCACCACAACACAGCTGAATACCACTAAGGTAGACTGCACCACAACACAGCTGAATACCACTAAGGTAGACTGCACCACAGCTGAATACCACTAAGGTAGACTGCACCACAGCACAGCTGAATACCACTAAGGTAGACTGCACCACAGCACAGCTGAATACCACTAAGGTAGACTGCACCACAACACCCTGAATACCACTAAGGTAGACTGCACCGCAGCTGAATACCACTAAGGTAGACTGCACCACAACATGCTGAATACCACCAAGGTAGACTGCACCACAGCACAGCTGAATACCACTAAGGTAGACTGCACCACAGCACGCTGAATACCACTAAGGTAGACTGCACCACAACACCCTGAATACCACTAAGGTAGACTGCACCGCAGCTGAATACCACTAAGGTAGACTGCACCACAGCTGAATACCACTAAGGTAGACTGCACCACAACATGCTGAATACCACTAAGGTAGACTGCACCACAACACAGCTGAATACCACTAAGGTAGGCTGCACCACAGCTGAATACCACTAAGGTAGACTGCACCACAGCTGAATACCACTAAGGTAGACTGCACCACAGCACGCTGAATACCACTAAGGTAGACTGCACCACAGCACGCTGAATACCACTAAGGTAGACTGCACCACAACACCCTGAATACCACTAAGGTAGACTGCACCACAGCATGCTGAATACCACTAAGGTAGACTGCACCACAACACGCTGAATACCACTAAGGTAGACTGCACCACAACACCCTGAATACCACTAAGGTAGACTGCACCACAGCACAGGTGAATACCACTAAGGTAGACTGCACCACAACATGCTGAATACCACTAAGGTAGACTGCACCACAACACAGCTGAATACCACTAAGGTAGGCTGCACCACAGCTGAATACCACTAAGGTAGACTGCACCACAGCTGAATACCACTAAGGTAGACTGCACCGCAACACAGCTGAATAGCACTAAGGTAGACTGCACCACAGCAAGCTGAATACCACTAAGGTAGGCTGCACCACAGCTGAATACCACTAAGGTAGACTGCACCACAGCACTCTGAATACCACTAAGGTAGACTGCACCACAGCACAGGTGAATACCACTAAGGTAGACTGCACCACAACATGCTGAATACCACTAAGGTAGACTGCACCACAACACAGCTGAATACCACTAAGGTAGGCTGCACCACAGCTGAATACCACTAAGGTAGACTGCACCACAGCTGAATACCACTAAGGTAGACTGCACCGCAACACAGCTGAATACCACTAAGGTAGACTGCACCACAGCAAGCTGAATACCGCTAAGGTAGACTGCACCACAACACAGCTGAATACCACTAAGGTAGACTGCACCACAACACGCTGAATACCACTAAGGTAGACTACACCACAGCAAGCTGAATACCACTAAGGTAGACTGCACCGCAACACAGCTGAATACCACTAAGGTAGACTGCACCAAAGCAAGTTGAATACCACTAAGGTAGGCTGCACCACAGCTGAATACCACTAAGGTAGACTGCACCACAACACTCTGAATACCACTAAGGTAGACTGCACCACAGCTGAATACCACTAAGGTAGACTGCACCACAACAAGCTGAATACCACTAAGGTAGGCTGCACCACAGCTGAATACCACTAAGGTAGACTGCACCACAACACTCTGAATACCACTAAGGTAGACTGCACCACAGCTGAATACCACTAAGGTAGACTGCACCACAACACGCTGAATACCACTAAGGTAGACTGCACCACAGCAAGCTGAATACCACTAAGGTAGACTGCACCACAACACTCTGAATACCACTAAGGTAGACTGCACCACAAGACAGCTGAATACCACTAAGGTAGACTGCACCACAACACAGCTGAATACCACTAAGGTAGACTGCACCACAACACAGCTGAATACCACTAAGGTAGACTGCACCACAGCAAGCTGAATACCACTAAGGTAGACTGCACCACAGCAAGCTGAATACCACTAAGGTAGACTGCACCACAGCAAGCTGAATACCACTAAGGTAGACTGCACCACAGCTGAATACCACTAAGGTAGACTGCACCACAGCACGCTGAATACCACTAAGGTAGACTGCACCACAGCACTCTGAATACCACTAAGGTAGACTGCACCACAGCACAGCTGAATACCACTAAGGTAGACTGCACCACAACACAGCTGAATACCACTAAGGTAGACTGCACCACAGCAAGCTGAATACCACTAAGGTAGACTGCACCACAGCTGAGTACCACTAAGGTAGACTGCACCACAACACAGCTGAATACCACTAAGGTAGACTGCACCACAACACAGCTGAATACCACTAAGGTAGACTGCACCACAACACAGCTGAATACCACTAAGGTAGACTGCACCACAGCTGAATACCACTAAGGTAGACTGCACCACAGCACAGCTGAATACCACTAAGGTAGACTGCACCACAGCACAGCTGAATACCACTAAGGTAGACTGCACCACAACACCCTGAATACCACTAAGGTAGACTGCACCACAGCACAGCTGAATACCACTAAGGTAGACTGCACCACAACATGCTGAATACCACTAAGGTAGACTGCACCACAACACAGCTGAATACCACTAAGGTAGGCTGCACCACAGCTGAATACCACTAAGGTAGACTGCACCACAGCTGAATACCACTAAGGTAGACTGCACCACAGCACGCTGAATACCACTAAGGTAGACTGCACCACAGCACGCTGAATACCACTAAGGTAGACTGCACCACAACACCCTGAATACCACTAAGGTAGACTGCACCACAGCATGCTGAATACCACTAAGGTAGACTGCACCACAACACGCTGAATACCACTAAGGTAGACTGCACCACAACACCCTGAATACCACTAAGGTAGACTGCACCACAGCACAGGTGAATACCACTAAGGTAGACTGCACCACAACATGCTGAATACCACTAAGGTAGACTGCACCACAACACAGCTGAATACCACTAAGGTAGGCTGCACCACAGCTGAATACCACTAAGGTAGACTGCACCACAGCTGAATACCACTAAGGTAGACTGCACCGCAACACAGCTGAATAGCACTAAGGTAGACTGCACCACAGCAAGCTGAATACCACTAAGGTAGGCTGCACCACAGCTGAATACCACTAAGGTAGACTGCACCACAACACTCTGAATACCACTAAGGTAGACTGCACCACAACACTCTGAATACCACTAAGGTAGACTGCACCACAGCTGAATACCACTAAGGTAGACTGCACCACAACACTCTGAATACCACTAAGGTAGACTGCACCACAGCTGAGTACCACTAAGGTAGACTGCACCACAACACAGCTGAATACCACTAAGGTAGACTGCACCACAACACAGCTGAATACCACTAAGGTAGACTGCACCACAACACAGCTGAATACCACTAAGGTAGACTGCACCACAGCAAGCTGAATACCACTAAGGTAGACTGCACCACAGCAAGCTGAATACCACTAAGGTAGACTGCACCACAGCAAGCTGAATACCACTAAGGTAGACTGCACCACAGCTGAATACCACTAAGGTAGACTGCACCACAGCACGCTGAATACCACTAAGGTAGACTGCACCACAACACAGCTGAATACCACTAAGGTAGACTGCACCACAGCACTCTGAATACCACTAAGGTAGACTGCACCACAGCACTCTGAATACCACTAAGGTAGACTGCACCACAGCACAGCTGAATACCACTAAGGTAGACTGCACCACAACACAGCTGAATACCACTAAGGTAGACTGCACCACAGCAAGCTGAATACCACTAAGGTAGACTGCACCACAGCTGAGTACCACTAAGGTAGACTGCACCACAACACAGCTGAATACCACTAAGGTAGACTGCACCACAACACAGCTGAATACCACTAAGGTAGACTGCACCACAACACAGCTGAATACCACTAAGGTAGACTGCACCACAGCTGAATACCACTAAGGTAGACTGCACCACAGCACAGCTGAATACCACTAAGGTAGACTGCACCACAGCACAGCTGAATACCACTAAGGTAGACTGCACCACAACACCCTGAATACCACTAAGGTAGACTGCACCACAGCACAGCTGAATACCACTAAGGTAGACTGCACCACAACATGCTGAATACCACTAAGGTAGACTGCACCACAACACAGCTGAATACCACTAAGGTAGGCTGCACCACAGCTGAATACCACTAAGGTAGACTGCACCACAGCTGAATACCACTAAGGTAGACTGCACCACAGCACGCTGAATACCACTAAGGTAGACTGCACCACAGCACGCTGAATACCACTAAGGTAGACTGCACCACAACACCCTGAATACCACTAAGGTAGACTGCACCACAGCATGCTGAATACCACTAAGGTAGACTGCACCACAACACGCTGAATACCACTAAGGTAGACTGCACCACAACACCCTGAATACCACTAAGGTAGACTGCACTTCAGCACAGGTGAATACCACTAAGGTAGACTGCACCACAACATGCTGAATACCACTAAGGTAGACTGCACCACAACACAGCTGAATACCACTAAGGTAGGCTGCACCACAGCTGAATACCACTAAGGTAGACTGCACCACAGCTGAATACCACTAAGGTAGACTGCACCGCAACACAGCTGAATAGCACTAAGGTAGACTGCACCACAGCAAGCTGAATACCACTAAGGTAGGCTGCACCACAGCTGAATACCACTAAGGTAGACTGCACCACAACACTCTGAATACCACTAAGGTAGACTGCACCACAACACTCTGAATACCACTAAGGTAGACTGCACCACAGCTGAATACCACTAAGGTAGACTGCACCACAACACTCTGAATACCACTAAGGTAGACTGCACCACAGCTGAATACCACTAAGGTAGACTGCACCACAACACAGCTGAATACCACTAAGGTAGACTGCACCACAGCTGAATACCACTAAGGTAGGCTGCACCACAACACGCTGAATACCACTAAGGTAGACTGCACCACAGCAAGCTGAATACCACTAAGGTAGACTGCACCACAACACTCTGAATACCACTAAGGTAGACTGAGCCACAACACAGCTGAATACCACTAAGGTAGACTGCACCACAACACAGCTGAATACCACTAAGGTAGACTGCACCACAGCACAGCTGAATACCACTAAGGTAGACTGCACCACAACACCCTGAATACCACTAAGGTAGACTGCACCGCAGCTGAATACCACTAAGGTAGACTGCACCACAACATGCTGAATACCACCAAGGTAGACTGCACCACAGCACAGCTGAATACCACTAAGGTAGACTGCACCACAGCACGCTGAATACCACTAAGGTAGACTGCACCACAACACCCTGAATACCACTAAGGTAGACTGCACCGCAGCTGAATACCACTAAGGTAGACTGCACCACAGCTGAATACCACTAAGGTAGACTGCACCACAACATGCTGAATACCACTAAGGTAGACTGCACCACAACACAGCTGAATACCACTAAGGTAGGCTGCACCACAGCTGAATACCACTAAGGTAGACTGCACCACAGCTGAATACCACTAAGGTAGACTGCACCACAGCACGCTGAATACCACTAAGGTAGACTGCACCACAGCACGCTGAATACCACTAAGGTAGACTGCACCACAACACCCTGAATACCACTAAGGTAGACTGCACCACAGCATGCTGAATACCACTAAGGTAGACTGCACCACAACACGCTGAATACCACTAAGGTAGACTGCACCACAACACCCTGAATACCACTAAGGTAGACTGCACCACAGCACAGGTGAATACCACTAAGGTAGACTGCACCACAACATGCTGAATACCACTAAGGTAGACTGCACCACAACACAGCTGAATACCACTAAGGTAGGCTGCACCACAGCTGAATACCACTAAGGTAGACTGCACCACAGCTGAATACCACTAAGGTAGACTGCACCGCAACACAGCTGAATAGCACTAAGGTAGACTGCACCACAGCAAGCTGAATACCACTAAGGTAGGCTGCACCACAGCTGAATACCACTAAGGTAGACTGCACCACAGCACTCTGAATACCACTAAGGTAGACTGCACCACAGCACAGGTGAATACCACTAAGGTAGACTGCACCACAACATGCTGAATACCACTAAGGTAGACTGCACCACAACACAGCTGAATACCACTAAGGTAGGCTGCACCACAGCTGAATACCACTAAGGTAGACTGCACCACAGCTGAATACCACTAAGGTAGACTGCACCGCAACACAGCTGAATACCACTAAGGTAGACTGCACCACAGCAAGCTGAATACCGCTAAGGTAGACTGCACCACAACACAGCTGAATACCACTAAGGTAGACTGCACCACAACACGCTGAATACCACTAAGGTAGACTACACCACAGCAAGCTGAATACCACTAAGGTAGACTGCACCGCAACACAGCTGAATACCACTAAGGTAGACTGCACCAAAGCAAGTTGAATACCACTAAGGTAGGCTGCACCACAGCTGAATACCACTAAGGTAGACTGCACCACAACACTCTGAATACCACTAAGGTAGACTGCACCACAGCTGAATACCACTAAGGTAGACTGCACCACAACAAGCTGAATACCACTAAGGTAGGCTGCACCACAGCTGAATACCACTAAGGTAGACTGCACCACAACACTCTGAATACCACTAAGGTAGACTGCACCACAGCTGAATACCACTAAGGTAGACTGCACCACAACACGCTGAATACCACTAAGGTAGACTGCACCACAGCAAGCTGAATACCACTAAGGTAGACTGCACCACAACACTCTGAATACCACTAAGGTAGACTGCACCACAAGACAGCTGAATACCACTAAGGTAGACTGCACCACAACACAGCTGAATACCACTAAGGTAGACTGCACCACAACACAGCTGAATACCACTAAGGTAGACTGCACCACAGCAAGCTGAATACCACTAAGGTAGACTGCACCACAGCAAGCTGAATACCACTAAGGTAGACTGCACCACAGCAAGCTGAATACCACTAAGGTAGACTGCACCACAGCTGAATACCACTAAGGTAGACTGCACCACAGCACGCTGAATACCACTAAGGTAGACTGCACCACAGCACTCTGAATACCACTAAGGTAGACTGCACCACAGCACAGCTGAATACCACTAAGGTAGACTGCACCACAACACAGCTGAATACCACTAAGGTAGACTGCACCACAGCAAGCTGAATACCACTAAGGTAGACTGCACCACAGCTGAGTACCACTAAGGTAGACTGCACCACAACACAGCTGAATACCACTAAGGTAGACTGCACCACAACACAGCTGAATACCACTAAGGTAGACTGCACCACAACACAGCTGAATACCACTAAGGTAGACTGCACCACAGCTGAATACCACTAAGGTAGACTGCACCACAGCACAGCTGAATACCACTAAGGTAGACTGCACCACAGCACAGCTGAATACCACTAAGGTAGACTGCACCACAACACCCTGAATACCACTAAGGTAGACTGCACCACAGCACAGCTGAATACCACTAAGGTAGACTGCACCACAACATGCTGAATACCACTAAGGTAGACTGCACCACAACACAGCTGAATACCACTAAGGTAGGCTGCACCACAGCTGAATACCACTAAGGTAGACTGCACCACAGCTGAATACCACTAAGGTAGACTGCACCACAGCACGCTGAATACCACTAAGGTAGACTGCACCACAGCACGCTGAATACCACTAAGGTAGACTGCACCACAACACCCTGAATACCACTAAGGTAGACTGCACCACAGCATGCTGAATACCACTAAGGTAGACTGCACCACAACACGCTGAATACCACTAAGGTAGACTGCACCACAACACCCTGAATACCACTAAGGTAGACTGCACCACAGCACAGGTGAATACCACTAAGGTAGACTGCACCACAACATGCTGAATACCACTAAGGTAGACTGCACCACAACACAGCTGAATACCACTAAGGTAGGCTGCACCACAGCTGAATACCACTAAGGTAGACTGCACCACAGCTGAATACCACTAAGGTAGACTGCACCGCAACACAGCTGAATAGCACTAAGGTAGACTGCACCACAGCAAGCTGAATACCACTAAGGTAGGCTGCACCACAGCTGAATACCACTAAGGTAGACTGCACCACAACACTCTGAATACCACTAAGGTAGACTGCACCACAACACTCTGAATACCACTAAGGTAGACTGCACCACAGCTGAATACCACTAAGGTAGACTGCACCACAACACTCTGAATACCACTAAGGTAGACTGCACCACAGCTGAGTACCACTAAGGTAGACTGCACCACAACACAGCTGAATACCACTAAGGTAGACTGCACCACAACACAGCTGAATACCACTAAGGTAGACTGCACCACAACACAGCTGAATACCACTAAGGTAGACTGCACCACAGCAAGCTGAATACCACTAAGGTAGACTGCACCACAGCAAGCTGAATACCACTAAGGTAGACTGCACCACAGCAAGCTGAATACCACTAAGGTAGACTGCACCACAGCTGAATACCACTAAGGTAGACTGCACCACAGCACGCTGAATACCACTAAGGTAGACTGCACCACAACACAGCTGAATACCACTAAGGTAGACTGCACCACAGCACTCTGAATACCACTAAGGTAGACTGCACCACAGCACTCTGAATACCACTAAGGTAGACTGCACCACAGCACAGCTGAATACCACTAAGGTAGACTGCACCACAACACAGCTGAATACCACTAAGGTAGACTGCACCACAGCAAGCTGAATACCACTAAGGTAGACTGCACCACAGCTGAGTACCACTAAGGTAGACTGCACCACAACACAGCTGAATACCACTAAGGTAGACTGCACCACAACACAGCTGAATACCACTAAGGTAGACTGCACCACAACACAGCTGAATACCACTAAGGTAGACTGCACCACAGCTGAATACCACTAAGGTAGACTGCACCACAGCACAGCTGAATACCACTAAGGTAGACTGCACCACAGCACAGCTGAATACCACTAAGGTAGACTGCACCACAACACCCTGAATACCACTAAGGTAGACTGCACCACAGCACAGCTGAATACCACTAAGGTAGACTGCACCACAACATGCTGAATACCACTAAGGTAGACTGCACCACAACACAGCTGAATACCACTAAGGTAGGCTGCACCACAGCTGAATACCACTAAGGTAGACTGCACCACAGCTGAATACCACTAAGGTAGACTGCACCACAGCACGCTGAATACCACTAAGGTAGACTGCACCACAGCACGCTGAATACCACTAAGGTAGACTGCACCACAACACCCTGAATACCACTAAGGTAGACTGCACCACAGCATGCTGAATACCACTAAGGTAGACTGCACCACAACACGCTGAATACCACTAAGGTAGACTGCACCACAACACCCTGAATACCACTAAGGTAGACTGCACTTCAGCACAGGTGAATACCACTAAGGTAGACTGCACCACAACATGCTGAATACCACTAAGGTAGACTGCACCACAACACAGCTGAATACCACTAAGGTAGGCTGCACCACAGCTGAATACCACTAAGGTAGACTGCACCACAGCTGAATACCACTAAGGTAGACTGCACCGCAACACAGCTGAATAGCACTAAGGTAGACTGCACCACAGCAAGCTGAATACCACTAAGGTAGGCTGCACCACAGCTGAATACCACTAAGGTAGACTGCACCACAACACTCTGAATACCACTAAGGTAGACTGCACCACAACACTCTGAATACCACTAAGGTAGACTGCACCACAGCTGAATACCACTAAGGTAGACTGCACCACAACACTCTGAATACCACTAAGGTAGACTGCACCACAGCTGAATACCACTAAGGTAGACTGCACCACAACACAGCTGAATACCACTAAGGTAGACTGCACCACAGCTGAATACCACTAAGGTAGGCTGCACCACAACACGCTGAATACCACTAAGGTAGACTGCACCACAGCAAGCTGAATACCACTAAGGTAGACTGCACCACAACACTCTGAATACCACTAAGGTAGACTGAGCCACAACACAGCTGAATACCACTAAGGTAGACTGCACCACAACACAGCTGAATACCACTAAGGTAGACTGCACCACAACACTCTGAATACCACTAAGGTAGACTGCACCACAGCTGAATACCAGTAAGGTAGACTGCACCACAACACTCTGAATACCACTAAGGTAGACTGCACCACAGCACGCTGAATACCACTAAGGTAGACTGCACCACAACACTCTGAATACCACTAAGGTAGACTGCACCACAACACGCTGAATACCACTAAGGTAGACTGCACCACAGCTGAATACCACTAAGGTAGACTGCACCACAACACTCTGAATACCACTAAGGTAGACTGCACCACAGCTGAATACCACTAAGGTAGACTGCACCACAGCACAGCTGAATACCGCTAAGGTAGACTGCACCACAACACAGCTGAATACCACTAAGGTAGACTGCACCACAACACGCTGAATACCACTAAGGTAGACTGCACCACAGCAAGCTGAATACCACTAAGGTAGACTGCACCGCAACACAGCTGAATACCACTAAGGTAGACTGCACCAAAGCAAGCTGAATACCACTAAGGTAGGCTGCACCACAGCTGAATACCACTAAGGTAGACTGCACCACAACACTCTGAATACCACTAAGGTAGACTGCACCACAGCTGAATACCACTAAGGTAGACTGCACCACAACAAGCTGAATACCACTAAGGTAGGCTGCACCACAGCTGAATACCACTAAGGTAGACTGCACCACAACACTCTGAATACCACTAAGGTAGACTGCACCACAGCTGAATACCACTAAGGTAGACTGCACCACAACACGCTGAATACCACTAAGGTAGACTGCACCACAGCAAGCTGAATACCACTAAGGTAGACTGCACCACAACACTCTGAATACCACTAAGGTAGACTGCACCACAACACAGCTGAATACCACTAAGGTAGACTGCACCACAACACAGCTGAATACCACTAAGGTAGACTGCACCACAACACAGCTGAATACCACTAAGGTAGACTGCACCACAGCAAGCTGAATACCACTAAGGTAGACTGCACCACAGCAAGCTGAATACCACTAAGGTAGACTGCACCACAGCAAGCTGAATACCACTAAGGTAGACTGCACCACAGCTGAATACCACTAAGGTAGACTGCACCACAGCACGCTGAATACCACTAAGGTAGACTGCACCACAACACAGCTGAATACCACTAAGGTAGACTGCACCACAGCACTCTGAATACCACTAAGGTAGACTGCACCACAGCACTCTGAATACCACTAAGGTAGACTGCACCACAACACAGCTGAATACCACTAAGGTAGACTGCACCACAGCTGAATACCACTAAGGTAGACTGCACCACAACACTCTGAATACCACTAAGGTAGACTGCACCACAGCTGAATACCACTAAGGTAGACTGCACCACAGCACAGCTGAATACCGCTAAGGTAGACTGCACCACAACACAGCTGAATACCACTAAGGTAGACTGCACCACAACACGCTGAATACCACTAAGGTAGACTGCACCACACCAAGCTGAATACCACTAAGGTAGACTGCACCGCAACACAGCTGAATACCACTAAGGTAGACTGCACCAAAGCAAGCTGAATACCACTAAGGTAGGCTGCACCACAGCTGAATACCACTAAGGTAGACTGCACCACAGCTGAATACCACTAAGGTAGACTGCAACACAACACTCTGAATACCACTAAGGTAGACTGCACCACAGCTGAATACCACTAAGGTAGACTGCACCACAACAAGCTGAATACCACTAAGGTAGGCTGCACCACAGCTGAATACCACTAAGGTAGACTGCACCACAACACTCTGAATACCACTAAGGTAGACTGCACCACAGCTGAATACCACTAAGGTAGACTGCACCACAACACGCTGAATACCACTAAGGTAGACTGCACCACAGCAAGCTGAATACCACTAAGGTAGACTGCACCACAACACTCTGAATACCACTAAGGTAGACTGCACCACAACACAGCTGAATACCACTAAGGTAGACTGCACCACAACACAGCTGAATACCACTAAGGTAGACTGCACCACAACACAGCTGAATACCACTAAGGTAGACTGCACCACAGCAAGCTGAATACCACTAAGGTAGACTGCACCACAGCAAGCTGAATACCACTAAGGTAGACTGCACCACAGCAAGCTGAATACCACTAAGGTAGACTGCACCACAGCTGAATACCACTAAGGTAGACTGCACCACAGCACGCTGAATACCACTAAGGTAGACTGCACCACAACACAGCTGAATACCACTAAGGTAGACTGCACCACAGCACTCTGAATACCACTAAGGTAGACTGCACCACAGCACTCTGAATACCACTAAGGTAGACTGCACCACAGCACAGCTGAATACCACTAAGGTAGACTGCACCACAACACAGCTGAATACCACTAAGGTAGACTGCACCACAGCAAGCTGAATACCACTAAGGTAGACTGCACCACAGCTGAGTACCACTAAGGTAGACTGCACCACAACACAGCTGAATACCACTAAGGTAGACTGCACCACAGCACAGCTGAATACCACTAAGGTAGACTGCACCACAACACCCTGAATACCACTAAGGTAGACTGCACCACAGCACTCTGAATACCACTAAGGTAGACTGCACCACAACATGCTGAATACCACTAAGGTAGACTGCACCACAACACAGCTGAATACCACTAAGGTAGGCTGCACCACAGCTGAATACCACTAAGGTAGACTGCACCACAGCTGAATACCACTAAGGTAGACTGCACCACAGCACGCTGAATACCACTAAGGTAGACTGCACCACAGCACGCTGAATACCACTAAGGTAGACTGCACCACAACACCCTGAATACCACTAAGGTAGACTGCACCACAGCATGCTGAATACCACTAAGGTAGACTGCACCACAACACGCTGAATACCACTAAGGTAGGCTGCACCACAGCTGAATACCACTAAGGTAGACTGCACCACAACACTCTGAATACCACTAAGGTAGACTGCACCACAACACTCTGAATACCACTAAGGTAGACTGCACCACAACACCCTGAATACCACTAAGGTAGACTGCACCACAGCACAGGTGAATACCACTAAGGTAGACTGCACCACAACATGCTGAATACCACTAAGGTAGACTGCACCACAACACAGCTGAATACCACTAAGGTAGGCTGCACCACAGCTGAATACCACTAAGGTAGACTGCACCACAGCTGAATACCACTAAGGTAGACTGCACCGCAACACAGCTGAATAGCACTAAGGTAGACTGCACCACAGCAAGCTGAATACCACTAAGGTAGGCTGCACCACAGCTGAATACCACTAAGGTAGACTGCACCACAACACTCTGAATACCACTAAGGTAGACTGCACCACAACACTCTGAATACCACTAAGGTAGACTGCACCACAGCTGAATACCACTAAGGTAGACTGCACCACAACACTCTGAATACCACTAAGGTAGACTGCACCACAGCTGAATACCACTAAG
The DNA here is from genome assembly GCF_029448725.1 of Salvelinus fontinalis. NCBI lineage: Eukaryota > Metazoa > Chordata > Actinopteri > Salmoniformes > Salmonidae > Salvelinus > Salvelinus fontinalis. Next base: position 2,217,035 of record NC_074679.1, read on the forward strand.
GTAGACTGCACCACAACACAGCTGAATACCACTAAGGTAGACTGCACCACAACACAGCTGAATACCACTAAGGTAGACTGCACCACAACACAGCTGAATACCACTAAGGTAGACTGCACCACAGCTGAATACCACTAAGGTAGACTGCACCACAGCACAGCTGAATACCACTAAGGTAGACTGCACCACAGCACAGCTGAATACCACTAAGGTAGACTGCACCACAACACCCTGAATACCACTAAGGTAGACTGCACCACAGCACAGCTGAATACCACTAAGGTAGACTGCACCACAACATGCTGAATACCACTAAGGTAGACTGCACCACAACACAGCTGAATACCACTAAGGTAGGCTGCACCACAGCTGAATACCACTAAGGTAGACTGCACCACAGCTGAATACCACTAAGGTAGACTGCACCACAGCACGCTGAATACCACTAAGGTAGACTGCACCACAGCACGCTGAATACCACTAAGGTAGACTGCACCACAACACCCTGAATACCACTAAGGTAGACTGCACCACAGCATGCTGAATACCACTAAGGTAGACTGCACCACAACACGCTGAATACCACTAAGGTAGACTGCACCACAACACTCTGAATACCACTAAGGTAGACTGCACCACAACACAGCTGAATACCACTAAGGTAGACTGCACCACAACACCCTGAATACCACTAAGGTAGACTGCACCACAACACTCTGAATACCACTAAGGTAGACTGCACCACAACACGCTGAATACCACTAAGGTAGACTGCACCACAACACTCTGAATACCACTAAGGTAGACTGCACCACAACACGCTGAATACCACTAAGGTAGACTGCACCACAACACTCTAAATACCACTAAGGTAGACTGCACCACAACACGCTGAATACCACTAAGGTAGACTGCACCACAACACTCTGAATACCACTAAGGTAGACTGCACCACAGCTGAATACCACTAAGGTAGACTGCACCACAACACTCTGAATACCACTAAGGTAGACTGCACCACAACACTCTGAATACCACTAAGGTAGACTGCACCACAGCTGAATACCACTAAGGTAGACTGCACCACAGCTGAATACCACTAAGGTAGACTGCACCACAGCACAGCTGAATACCACTAAGGTAGACTGCACCACAACACGCTGAATACCACTAAGGTAGACTGCACCACAACACGCTGAATACCACTAAGGTAGACTGCACCACAACACACTGAATACCACTAAGGTAGACTGCACCACAGCACAGCTGAATACCACTAAGGTAGACTGCACCACAACACGCTGAATACCACTAAGGTAGACTGCACCACAACACACTGAATACCACTAAGGTAGACTGCACCACAGCACAGCTGAATACCACTAAGGTAGACTGCACCACAGCAAGCTGAATACCACTAAGGTAGACTGCACCACAGCTGAATACCACTAAGGTAGACTGCACCACAACACAGCTGAATACCTCCAACACAGATTGAACAATGAGACAGATATTTCTCTGGATGTTTTCACTCACTTTACCCGTGGCAACAAACCAAAAACAAAGGAGTGCAATGGCAAATTGACTTACCTCACAGAGTAGGCGTTCCCTAGCAGAAATATGCAGATGATGCTAGAAACGCTCCAATAGGATCTCGCTAGCTCTGTCTTGGCTCTGCCCCCCCCCACCTTGTGTCCTCTGCCCACTGTTCCTATTGGAAACGACAGGCGGTGGTCTATCTTGGTTTGGTTATAAAAAAATCTTTGATTCGTCACTGTATCAGTGTGGTGTTGGGCGGCACCAGTGATCAGAGAGTTTCTGGGCTCTGAGTTGTGGGTTTATGAACAGGTTTCTGTAACCTGTATGGTGGTTCTGCTCTCCTCTCTCTTACTGGGTTTTAATGTGGCTCTGCTTTCATTTCCCCTGGCTCAGCTCCCAGAGCCTGTCTTGCCAAGAGAGGGGGAGAGGGAGGGGAGAGGGAGGGGGAGAGGGAGGGCACATAAAGAGAAACAAATTCAGTATCTCCTACAGTATCTCCTACAGTATCTCCTACTGTATCTCCTACTGTATCTCCTACAGTATCTCCTACTGTATCTCCTACTGTATCTCCTACAGTATCTCCTACAGTAAACACATCCAGTATCTCCTACAGTATCTCCTACTGTATCTCCTACAGTATCTCCTACTGTATCTCCTACAGTATCTCCTACAGTATCTCCTACTGTATCTCCTACTGTATCTCCTACAGTATCTCCTACAGTAAACACATCCAGTATCTCCTACAGTATCTCCTACTGTATCTCCTACAGTATCTCCTACAGTAAACACATCCAGTATCTCCTACAGTATCTCCTACTGTATCTCCTACAGTATCTCCTACAGTAAACACATCCAGTTTCTCCTACAGTATCTCCTACAGTATCTCCTACAGTATCTCCTACAGTAAACACATCCAGTTTCTCCTACAGTATCTCCTACTGTATCTCCTACAGTATCTCCTACAGTAAACACATCCAGTATCTCCTACAGTATCTCCTACAGTATCTCCTACAGTATCTCCTACAGTAAACACATCCAGTTTCTCCTACAGTATCTCCTACTGTATCTCCTACAGTATCTCCTACAGTAAACACATCCAGTTTCTCCTACTGTATCTCCTACTGTATCTCCTACAGTATCTCCTACAGTATCTCCTACAGTATCTCCTACAGTATCTCCTACAGTATCTCCTACAGTAAACACATCCAGTTTCTCCTACAGTATCTCCTACTGTATCTCCTACAGTATCTCCTACAGTAAACACATCCAGTTTCTCCTACAGTATCTCCTACTGTATCTCCTACAGTATCTCCTACAGTAAACACATCCAGTTTCTCCTACAGTATCTCCTACTGTATCTCCTACAGTATCTCCTACAGTAAACACATCCAGTTTCTCCTACAGTATCTCCTACTGTATCTCCTACAGTATCTCCTACAGTAAACACATCCAGTTTCTCCTACAGTATCTCCTACTGTATCTCCTACAGTATCTCCTACAGTAAACACATCCAGTTTCTCCTACAGTATCTCCTACTGTATCTCCTACAGTATCTCCTACAGTAAACACATCCAGTTTCTCCTACAGTATCTCCTACTGTATCTCCTACAGTATCTCCTACAGTAAACACATCCAGTTTCTCCTACAGTATCTCCTACTGTATCTCCTACAGTATCTCCTACAGTAAACACATCCAGTTTCTCCTACAGTATCTCCTACTGTATCTCCTACTGTATCTCCTACAGTATCTCCTACAGTAAACACATCCAGTTTCTCCTACAGTATCTCCTACTGTATCTCCTACAGTATCTCCTACAGTAAACACATCCAGTTTCTCCTACAGTATCTCCTACTGTATCTCCTACAGTATCTCCTACAGTAAACACATCCAGTTTCTCCTACAGTATCTCCTACTGTATCTCCTACAGTATCTCCTACAGTAAACACATCAAGTTTCTCCTACAGGATCTCCTACTGTATCTCCTACAGTAAACATATACAGTATCTCCTACAGTATCTCCTACAGTAAACACATACAGTATCTCCTACAGTATCTCCTACAGTATCTCCTACTGTATCTCCTACTGTATCTCCTACAGTAAACATATACAGTATCTCCTACAGTATCTCCTACAGTAAACACATACAGTATCTCCTACAGTAAACATATACAGTATCTCCTACAGTAAACATATACAGTATCTCCTACAGTATCTCCTACTGTATCTCCTACAGTAAACATATACAGTATCTCCTACAGTAAACACATACAGTATCTCCTACTGTATCTCCTACAGTAAACATATACAGTATCTCCTACAGTAAACATATACAGTATCTCCTACAGTATCTCCTACTGTATCTCCTACAGTAAACATATACAGTATCTCCTACAGTATCTCCTACAGTATCTCCTACAGTAAACACATCCAGTTTCTCCTACTGTATCTCCTACAGTAAACATATACAGTATTTCCTACAGTATCTCCTACAGTATCTCCTACAGTATCTCCTACAGTAAACACATACAGTTTCTCCTACAGTATCTCCTACAGTATCTCCTACAGTAAACACATACAGTATCTCCTACAGTATCTCCTACAGTATCTCCTACAGTAAACATATACAGTATCTCCTACAGTATCTCCTACTGTATCTCCTACAGTAAACATATACAGTATCTCCTACAGTATCTCCTACAGTATCTCCTACAGTATCTCCTACAGTAAACACATCCAGTTTCTCCTACAGTATCTCCTACTGTATCTCCTACAGTATCTCCTACAGTATCTCCTACAGTATCTCCTACAGTAAACACATACAGTATCTCCTACAGTATCTCCTACTGTATCTCCTACAGTATCTCCTACAGTAAACATATACAGTATCTCCTACAGTATATCCTACTGTATCTCCTACAGTATCTCCTACTGTATCTCCTACAGTATCTCCTACAGTATCTCCTACTGTAAACACATACAGTATCTCCTACAGTATCTCCTACAGTATCTCCTACTGTAAACACATACAGTATCTCCTACAGTATCTCCTACAGTATCTCCTACAGTATCTCCTACAATAAACACATACAGTATCTCCTACAGTAAACACATACAGTATCTCCTACTGTAAACACATACAGTATCTCCTACAGTATCTCCTACAGTATCTCCTACAGTATCTCCTACAGTATCTCCTACAGTAAACACATACAGTATCTCCTACAGTATCTCCTACTGTATCTCCTACAGGTAACACATACAGTATCTCCTACAGTATCTCCTACAGTATCTCCTACAGTATCTCCTACAGTATCTTCTACAGTATCTCATACAGTATCTCCTACAGTATTTCCTACAGGTAACACATACAGTATCTCCTACAGTATCTCCTACTGTATCTCCTACAGGTAACACAATACGTTCCAGAGAGGATTTTCTTCTTCTCGTACTCCAGCTTGGTAGATCAGAAATAGATCCCCTGTGGAAGTTAATGGTCAATTTTCAAATATTTATCTATTTCCTGTTTGTCTCATTTCGACACCAAACCCACCACTGGTGTGCGTAGCCAAAGAGCTCTATTTTCATGTTGTCCAACAAATAGAAACGCCTGGAGTTTGTTAAACAACATTGGTACATGGATTGGAAATGGAGCTTTGGTCAAATAACCTGAAAATAGCGGTCCTTGACCACACACAGCGGTCATATCGAATTGTATTTGTCACATACACGTGGTTAGCAGATGTTAATGTGAGTGTAGCGAATTGCTTGTGTTTCTAGTTCCGACCGTGCAGTAATATCTAACAAGTGATCTAACAATTTCCCAACAACTACCTAATACACACAAATCTAAAGGGGTGAATGAGAATATGTACATATAAGTATATGGATGAGCGATGGCCAAGCGGCATAGGCAAGATGCAATAGATGGTATAAAATACAGTATATACATATGAGCAGTGGCTCGGGTGGTTGTTGTCCATGATGATCATTTTGGCCTTCCTGTGACATCGGGTGGTGTAGGTGTCCTGGAGGGCAGGCAGTGTGCCCTCGGTGATGCGTTGGGCAGACCGCACCACCCTTTGGAGAGCCTTACGGTTGTGGGCGGTGCAGTTGCCGCACCAGGCGGTGATACAGCCCGACATGATGCTCTTGATTGTGCGTCTGTAAAAGTTTGTCAGGGTTTTAGGTGCCAAGCTCTCCTGAGGTGGACGAGGCGCTGTTGCGCCTTCTTCTCCACAGTGTCTATGTGGGTGGACCATTTCAGTTTGTCAGGGTTTTAGGTGACAAGCTCTCCTGAGGTGGACGAGGCGCTGTTGCGCCTTCTTCTCCACAGTGTCTATGTGGGTGGACCATTTCAGTTTGTCTGCGATGTGTACGCAGGGGAGCATTAAGCTTTCCAGGCTACTAGGGTCTTCTATCCTGAGCTGTAGTCGATGAACAGCGTACTTACATAGGTAATCCTCTTGTCCAGATGGGTTAGGGCAGTGGGCAGTGTGATGCCGATTGCATCGTCTGTGGACGTGTTGGGGGCGGTAAGGTGGAGGTGATATGATCCTTGACTAGTCTGTCAAAGCACTTCATGACAGAAGTGAGTGCTAAGGGGCGGTAATCATTTAGTTATCTTTGCCTTCTTGGGCACAGGAACAATGGTGGCCATCTTTAAACGTGGGGACAGCAAACTGGGATAGGGAGAGATTGAATATGTCCGTAATCACACCAGCCAGCTGGTCTGCGCGTGCTCTGAGGACTCGGCTAGGGATGTCGTCTGGGCCGGCAGCCTAGCGAAGGTTAACACTTTTAAATGTTTTATTCATGTCGACCACGGAGAAGGAGAGGGGGGAGGTCTTTGTTAGCGGGCCGCGACGGTGACACTGTATTATCCTCAAAGCGGGCGAAGAAGGTGTTTAGCTTGTCTGGAAGCGTGACACGTCGGTGTCCGCGATGTGGCTGGTTTTCCCTTTGTAGTCTGTGATTGTCTGTAGACCCTGCCCACATACGTCTTGTGTCTGAGCCGTTGAATTGCGACTCCACTTTGTCTCTGTACCGGCATTTTGTCTGTTTGATTGCCTTGCGGAGGGAATAACTACACTGTTTATATTCAGCCATATTCCCAGTCCTCTTTCTATGGTTAAATGCGGTAGATCGCTTTCAGTTTGGTGTGAATGCCGCCATCCATCCACGGTTTCTGGTTAGGGAAGGTTTTAATAGTCACAGTGGGAACAACATCTCCTATGCACTTCTTTATAAACTCACTCACCGAGTCAGTGTATAGGTCGATGTTGTTCTCTGAGGCTGACGGAAATATATTCCAGTCCTCGTGATCAAAACAATCTTGAAGCATGGATTCCGATTGGTCAGACCAGCGTTGAATGGTTCTAGTCACTGGTACATCCTGTTTGAGTTTCTGCCTATAAGACGGTAGGAGCAAGATGGCGTTGTGGTCGGATTTGCCGAAGGGAGGGCAGGGGAGGGTTTTGTATGCATTGCGTAAGTTAGAGTAGCAGTGGTCGAGTGTATTACGCCTGCGTGTACTACGATCAATATGCTGATAGAATATAAGTAGCCTTGTTCTTAAATTTGCTTTGTTAAAATCCCCAGCTACAATAAATGCAGCCTCAGGATATACGGTTTCCAGTTTACATAGAGTCCAGTGAAATTCCTTGAGGGCCGTCGTGGTGTCTGCTTGAGGCGGAATATACACAGCTGTGGCGATAACTGACGAGAATTCTCTTGGGAGGTAATATGGGCGGCATTTGATTGTGAGGAATTCTAGGTCGGGTGAGCAGAAGGACTTGAGTTCCTGTATGTTGTTAGGATTACACCATGAGTCGTTAATCGTGAAGCATACACCTCTGCCCTTCCTCTTCTCAGAGAGGTGTTTATCTCTGTCGGCACGACGCATGAAGAAGCCCGGTGGTTGAACCGACTCCGACAACATATCCCGAGAGAGCCATGTTTCCGCGAAACGGAGGATGTTACAATCTCTGATGTCTCTCTGAAAGGCAACCCTTGCTCGAATTTCATCTACCTTGTTGTCAAGAGACTGGACATTGGCGAGTAGTATACTCGGGAGCGGTGGGTGACGTGACCGTCTACGGACCAGGAGGACGCTCCGTCTGCCCCTTCTGCAGCGCTGTTGTTTTGGGTCGGCTTCTGGGAATAGATCCATTGTCCTGGGTGGTGGTCCAAACAGAGGATCCTCTTCGGGAAAGTCGTATTCCTGGTCGTAATGTTAGTAAGTTGACGTTGCTCTTATATCCAATAGTTCTTCCCGGCTGTATGTCATAAGACTAAAGAATTCCTGGGGTAACAGTGTAAGAAATAATACAGAAAAACAAACAAAATACTGCATAGTTTCCTAAGGACTCGAAGCGAGGCGACCATCTCTGTCGGCGCCATCTTGTGTACGACGCCGTACAATAATCCCAAGCAGTGGTGGGTTTGGTGTCGAAATGAGAACGCATCAGCAGAAAATGACCTCATACCTTCTGTAAAATACGCTGGTGGATCTTTGATGTTATGGGGCTATTTAGCTTCCACTGGCCTTAGGGCCCTTATTAAGGTCTACAGCATCATGTACTTTACCCAGGATATTTTAGCCAAAAACCCGGTTGTCTGCCAGGAGGCCGAAACTTGGCTACAAGGGGATCTTCCAGTAAGACAATAACCCTAAGCACACAAAGAAAATCCCCAAAGAAATTGTTAATTTGCCACAAAATCAACACTTGAACCCAAATGAAAACATGTGGTCTGAATTGAAGAGGGAAGTCCATAAACGCAGAAGAAGAATATCAAGCATATGGAAGGATTTTGTATGGAAGAAGGTTCCCACATTGTGTTTTCCAACTCATAAAACGTTTTAGAAAAAGCTCAGAGCCGGTATCAAACAGAGTTGTCAATAATTTTGACATCTACTTTTTTTTGAGAGAAAAAAG
>NC_074679.1:2230510-2328010 GCF_029448725.1 Salvelinus fontinalis
TTCTGCCCCAGCTACCTGTACCTATTCTGCCCCACAACCCCAGCTAACTGAACCTATTCTGCCCCAGCTACCTGTACCTATTCTGCCCCAGCTACCTGTACCTATTCTGCCCCACAACCCCAGCTACCTGTACCTATTCTGCCCCAGCTACCTGTACCTATTCTGCCCCAGCTACCTGTACCTATTCTGCCCCAAATACCTGTACCTATTCTGCCCCAGCTACCTGTACCTATTCTGCCCCAGCTACCTGTACCTATTCTGCCCCACAACCCCAGCTTCCTATACCTATTCTGCCCCAGCTACCTGTACCTATTCTGCCCCAGCTACCTGTACCTATTCTGCCCCAGCTACCTGTACCTATTCTGCCCCAGCTACCTGTACCTATTCTGCCCCAGCTACCTGTACCTATTCTGACCCTTCTACCTGTACCTATTCTGCCCCAGCTACCTGTACCTATTCTGACCCTTCTACCTGTACCTATTCTGCCCCAGCTACCTGCTATCTGTACCTATTCTGCCCCAGCTACCTGTACCTATTCTGCCCCACAACCCCAGCTATCTGTACCTATTCTGCCCCAGCTACCTGTACCTATTCTGACCCTTCTACCTGTACCTATTCTGCCCCAGCTACCTGTACCTATTCTGCCCCAGCTACCTGTACCTATTCTGACCCTTCTACCTGTACCTATTCTGCCCCAGCTATCTGCTATCTGTACCTATTCTGCCCCAGCTACCTGTACCTATTCTGCCCCTGCTACCTGTACCTATTCTGCCCCAGCTACCTGTACCTATTCTGACCCTTCTACCTGTACCTATTCTGCTCCAGCTACCTGCTACCTGAACCTATTCTGCCCCACAACCCCAGCTACCTGAACCTATTCTGCCCCAGCTACCTGTACCTATTCTGACCCTTCTACCTGTACCTATTCTGCTCCAGCTACCTGCTATCTGTACCTATTCTGCCCCTTCTACCTGTACCTATTCTGCTCCAGCTACCTGCTATCTGTACCTATTCTGCCCCACAACCCCTTCTACCTGTACCTATTCTGCCCCAGCTACCTGTACCTATTCTGACCCTTCAACCTGTACCTATTCTGACCCTTCTACCTGTACCTATTCTGCCCCAGCTACCTGTACCTATTCTGCCCCACAACCCCAGCTATCTGTACCTATTCTGCCCCACAACCCCTGCTACCTGTACCTATTCTGCTCCAGCTACCTGTACCTATTCTGCCCCACAACCCCAGCTACCTGTACCTATTCTGCCCCAGCTACCTGTACCTATTCTGCCCCTGCTACCTGTACCTATTCTGCCCCAGCTACCTGTACCTATTCTGCCCCAGCTACCTGTACCTATTCTGCCCCAGCTACCTGTACCTATTCTGCCCCAGCTACCTGTACCTATTCTGCCCCAGCTATCTGTACCTATTCTGCCCCAGCTACCTGTACCTATTCTGCCCCAGCTACCTGTACCTATTCTGCCCCAGCTACCTGTACCTATTCTGCCCCAGCTACCTGTACCTATTCTGCCCCAGCTACCTGTACCTATTCTGCCCCAGCTACCTGTACCTATTCTGCCCCAGCTATCTGTACCTATTCTGCCCCAGCTACCTGTACCTATTCTGCCCCACAACCCCAGCTACCTGTACCTATTCTGCCCCAGCTATCTGTACCTATTCTGACCCTTCTACCTGTACCTATTCTGCCCCACAACCCCAGCTATCTGTACCTATTCTGCCCCAGCTATCTGTACCTATTCTGCCCCAGCTACCTGTACCTATTCTGCCCCACAACCCCTTCTACCTGTACCTATTCTGACCCTTCTACCTGTACCTATTCTGCCCCAGCTACCTGTACCTATTCTGCCCCACAACCCCAGCTATCTGTACCTATTCTGCCCCAGCTACCTGTACCTATTCTGCCCCACAACCCCAGCTACCTGTACCTATTCTGCCCCAGCTACCTGTACCTATTCTGACCCTTCTACCTGTACCTATTCTGCCCCTGCTATCTGTACCTATTCTGCCCCAGCTATCTGTACCTATTCTGCCCCACAACCCCTGCTACCTGTACCTATTCTGCTCCAGCTACCTGTACCTATTCTGACCCTTCTACCTGTACCTATTCTGCCCCAGCTACCTGTACCTATTCTGCCCCAGCTACCTGTACCTATTCTGCCCCACAACCCCAGCTACCTGTACCTATTCTGACCCTTCTACCTGTACCTATTCTGACCCTTCTACCTGTACCTATTCTGCCCCAGCTACCTGTACCTATTCTGCCCCACAACCCCAGCTACCTGTACCTATTCTGCCCCTTCTACCTGTACCTATTCTGCCCCAGCTACCTGTACCTATTCTGCCCCACAACCCCTTCTACCTGTACCTATTCTGCCCCAGCTACCTGCTACCTGTACCTATTCTGCCCCACAACCCCTTCTACCTGTACCTATTCTGCCCCAGCTACCTGTACCTATTCTGCCCCAGCTACCTGTACCTATTCTGCCCCAGCTACCTGTACCTATTCTGCCCCACAACCCCAGCTACCTGTACCTATTCTGCCCCACAACCCCAGCTACCTGAACCTATTCTGCCCCAGCTACCTGTACCTATTCTGCCCCAGCTACCTGTACCTATTCTGCCCCACAACCCCTTCTACCTGTACCTATTCTGCCCCAGCTACCTGTACCTATTCTGCCCCTGCTATCTGTACCTATTCTGCCCCACAACCCCTGCTACCTGTACCTATTCTGCCCCTGCTACCTGTACCTATTCTGCCCCTGCTACCTGTACCTATTCTGCCCCAGCTACCTGTACCTATTCTGCCCCACAACCCCAGCTACCTGTACCTATTCTGCCCCTTCTACCTGTACCTATTCTGCCCCTTCTACCTGTACCTATTCTGCTCCAGCTACCTGTACCTATTCTGCCCCAGCTATCTGTACCTATTCTGCCCCTTCTACCTGTACCTATTCTGCCCCAGCTACCTGTACCTATTCTGCCCCAGCTACCTGTACCTATTCTGCCCCTGCTACCTGTACCTATTCTGCCCCACAACCCCAGCTACCTGTACCTATTCTGCCCCAGCTACCTGTACCTATTCTGACCCTTCTACCTGTACCTATTCTGCCCCAGCTACCTGTACCTATTCTGCCCCACAACCCCAGCTACCTGTACCTATTCTGACCCTTCTATCTGTACCTATTCTGCCCCAGCTACCTGAACCTATTCTGCCCCAGCTACCTGCTATCTGTACCTATTCTGCTCCAGCTATCTGTACCTATTCTGCCCCACAACCCCAGCTATCTGTACCTATTCTGCTCCAGCTATCTGTACCTATTCTGCCCCACAACCCCAGCTACCTGTACCTATTCTGACCCTTCTACCTGTACCTATTCTGCCCCAGCTACCTGTACCTATTCTGCCCCACAACCCCAGCTACCTGTACCTATTCTGACCCTTCTATCTGTACCTATTCTGCCCCAGCTACCTGAACCTATTCTGCCCCAGCTACCTGCTATCTGTACCTATTCTGCTCCAGCTATCTGTACCTATTCTGCCCCACAACCCCAGCTATCTGTACCTATTCTGCTCCAGCTATCTGTACCTATTCTGCCCCACAACCCCAGCTATCTGTACCTATTCTGCCCCACAGTCTGAATGATTAGAATAAGCACTGCTGTTGTCTCTTTCTCTGCTGCTTCACCCCTTCTTCCTCCCTCCTCACCCCTTCTTCCTCCCCCTTCTCCCTCCCTCCTCACCCCTTCTCCCTCCCTCATCACCCCTCCTACCTCCCTCATCACCCCTTCTCCCTCCCTCATCACCCCTCCTACCTCCCTCCCTCCCTCATCACCCCTCCTACCTCCCTCCTCACCCCTTCTCTGTCCCTCATCACCCCTCCTACCTCCCTCATCACCCCTTCTCCCTCCCTCCTCACCCCTCCTACCTCCCTCACCCCTTCTCCGTCCCTCATCACCCCTCCTACCTCCCTCATCACCCCTTCTCCCTCCCTCCTCACCCCTCCTACCTCCCTCATCACCCCTCCTACCTCACCCCTCCTACCTCCCTCATCACCCCTCCTACCTCCCTCATCACCCCTTCTCCCTCCCTCCTCACCCCTCCTACCTCCCTCATCACCCCTCCTACCTCCCTCATCACCCCTCCTACCTCCCTCATCATCCCTCCTACCTCCCTCCTCACCCCTCCTACCTCCCTCCCCTTGTTTCCTCCTTTACTCATCTCAGACTCAACTCAATAGGCTATAGGCTATACATAGAGAAGAAGAGTTAAGCTGATGCCTTGTGTGTGTGTGTGTGTGTGTGTGTGTGTGTGTGTGTGTGTGTGTGTGTGTGTGTGTGTGTGTGTGTGTGTGTGTGTGTGTGTGTGTGTGTGTGTGTGTGTGTGTGTGTGTGTGTGTGTGGCCCTTTGCTTTTCACTTTTCATGTTATTTTCAGTGACCCGTTTTGTTTCTAAGGAAATGGTTGAAAACCGGATTATAATGTAACGCCTAAACTTCTAACATGGTTCAATGTGCACAAACACGTTTGTTGTTCTTCTTTATGTCAGTTGCCTCGATATAAACCCTTCTGTAAAGCTCTTGACATAGACAACGTTTATTTGGAGCAGATCGACAGTTTCGAAATCCGTCTTTTTTTGATTGATCGATAATCCTTCCATTTTGGAAAAACCTGAAAGAAGATCAGCTCGGCGGGCGGCCATTTTCTTCCGAATCCCAGAAGTATGACGGTTTAAAAGGTTTTATTTATGTTAGGTCTTTATTCTTAAATGATGTTGTAGTCTGATTAGGATAGAAGGGAGATGTACTGTGTGTCAGAGTGGAAGGTAAGATGTTGGGCTGCTTCCCAATTGGCACCCTATTCCCTATATAGTGCACTACTTTTGACCAGGGAATAATGCCATTTGAGATGCAATCATATTTATTGTTTTTTGGGGGGGGGGGGGGGGGGGGGGTTGACAATTGTATTCTAGCAGCATTGTAGTCAAATACCTGCAGCATCAACCAACCGTCCACCTGCATCAACCAACCGTCCACCTGCATCAACCAACCGTCCAGCTGCATCAACCAACCGTCCAGCTGCGTCAACCAACCGTCCAGCTGCGTCAACCAACCGTCCAGCTGCGTCAACCAACCGTCCGGCTGCGTCAACCAACCGTCCGGCTGCGTCAACCAACCGTCCGGCTGCGTCAACCAACCGTCCGGCTGCGTCAACCAACCGTCCGGCTGCGTCAACCAACCGTCCAGCTGCATCAACCAACCGTCCAACTGCATCAACCAACCGTCCAGCTGCATCAACCAACCGTCGACCTGTTTGATATTGGGTCGTTCCACCAATTGGGTGCCTTTTTGAGAAGTGTAAAAAAAAAAAACAGGGTTGCTGAGTTCATCTTACAGGGGCAGTGGAAGATTAATCAGCCATGAATCCCCTTGGGGCAGTGGAAGATTAATCAGCCATGAATCCCCTTGTGGCAGTGGAAGATTAATCAGCCATGAATCCCCTTGTGACAGGGGCAGTGGAAGCTTAATCAGCCATGAATCCCCTTGTGACAGTGGAAGATTAATCAGCCATGAATCCCCTTGTGACAGGGGCAGTGGAAGCTTAATCAGCCATGAATCCCCTTGTGACAGGGGCAGTGGAAGATTAATCAGCCATGAATCCCCTTGTGACAGGGGCAGTGGAAAATTAATCAGCCATGAATCCCCTTGTGACAGGGGCAGTGGAAGATTAATCAGCCATGAATCCCCTTGTGACAGGGGCAGTGGAAGATTAATCAGCCATGAATCCCCTTGGGGCAGTGGAAGATTAATCAGCCATGAATCCCCTTGGGGCAGTGGAAGATTAATCAGCCATGAATCCCCTTGTGACAGGGGCAGTGGAAGATTAATCAGCCATGAATCCCCATGTGACAGGGGCAGTGGAAGATTAATCAGCCATGAATCCCCTTGTGACAGGGGCAGTGGAAGATTAATCAGCCATGAATCCCCTTGTGACAGGGGCAGTGGAAGCTTCATCAGCCATGAATCCCCTTGTGACAGGGGCAGTGGAAGCTTCATCAGCCATGAATCCCCTTGTGACAGGGGCAGTGGAAGATTAATCAGCCATGAATCCCCTTGTGACAGGGGCAGTGGAAGATTAATCAGCCATGAATCCTCTTGTGACAGGGGCAGTGGAAGATTAATCAGCCATGAATCCCCTTGTGACAGGGGCAGTGGAAGATTAATCAGCCATGAATCCCCTTGTGACAGGGGCAGAGGAAGATTAATCAGCCATGAATCCCCTTGTGACAGGGGCAGTGGAAGATTAATCAGCCATGAATACCCTTGTGACAGGGGCAGTGGAAGATTAATCAGCCATGAATCCCCTTGTGACAGGGGCAGTGGAAGATTAATCAGCCATGAATCCCCTTGGGGCAGTGGAAGATTAATCAGCCATGAATTCCCTTGTGACAGGGGCAGTGGAAGATTAATCAGCCATGAATCCCCTTGGGGCAGTGGAAGATGAATCAGCCATGAATCCCCTTGTGACAGGGGCAGTGGAAGATTAATCAGCCATGAATCCCCTTGTGACAGGGGCAGTGGAAGATTAATCGGCCATGAATCCCCTTGTGGAAGATTAATCGGCCATGAATCCCCTTGTGGCAGGGGAAGTGGAAGATTAATCAGCCATGAATCCCCTTGGGGCAGTGGAAGATTAATCAGCCATGAATTCCCTTGTGGCAGGGGAAGTGGAAGATTAATCAGCCATGAATCCCCTTGGGGCAGTGGAAGATTAATCAGCCATGAATCCCCTTGGGGCAGTGGAAGATTAATCAGCCATGAATCCCCTTGTGGCAGGGGAAGTGGAAGATTAATCAGCCATGAATCCCCTTGGGGCAGTGGAAGATGAATCAGCCATGAATCCCCTTGTGGCAGGGGCAGAGGAACATTAATCAGCCATGAATCCCCTTGTGACAGGGGCAGTGGAAGCTTGTGGTGTTCAACAGGGAGGGGCCATTGAATGAAAGCTTCAAACTAAAAATGGTATTGTTGAAAAGTCTCTAGCCTGTCTATCTATGGGTTAAAGGGTTGGCGTGTTATGATCGACCAACTCCGTTTTCTAACACAAACACCAGAAAATAAACAAAAAGAGTAGAATCAGCTCACCTGCCTCCAGACTACTATTTGACTAGATGTTCAATGTTTCTTTTTGAGATAAAAAAATATTTTAAAAGGAATATTTTCACCATTAAAACGAGGGTTCAGGTCACATAACAGGGTTGAGCTTCAAATGAGGAACAGGTTTTAAAAATACATTTAAAAAATGTTAAACTAATGATCACCATAAATAGGCTATCATTGTAAATAAGAATTTGTTCTTTGATTGATTTAAATATATTTGACAATTTGTAAAATGCATACATACGGGCGCTCCAGCCGGTGACGCCTCCACGTACAATTTAATAAAATCAGCGAGGATAACAGATAAAGCTTAACAGCTTATTTCCATTGTGGTCCTTTTGAAGAGGGAAAGGGGGAATGGTCAAGATACGTAAGTGCTGGAAGTTTAAGAATAATCGTGACTAATTTGTTCTGAGATATCTGCAATTTTATTTAGTATTGTCTTGGGGCCACTATTGTACCAGGAAGAGCATGCGTAGTCGAAGTGGCACTGAACAAGAGCCCTCTTATGATCCACTGTATCGAACACCTTTTGGAGATCTAACATAACCATACCACAAAATGTCCCTCCGTCTACTTCCTTCTTGATGTGGTCAGTCAGATATAGTAGGCAGGTGTCAGTGGAATGTCAGTGGAATGGGATTTCCTGAAGCCAGATTGGAGCTCATTAAATAAGTAATGTAAGGGAATATAACTGTCAATCTTCTTGAACATAGTCTTATCCATGACCTTCGATTAAGCACACAGGATTGAGACAGGACAATAGTTTCCATGATCTAACTTATTCCAGTTTTTTTTATATAAAGGAATGACCCTTGCAAGTTTTAGTTCACTGGGAAAACACCCTAGTTCAATAGACAGATTCACAATGTGAGTTACACAGGGGGTGGTAACTACCGCAGGATCCTTTGAAAAATTTGTCAGGAATGTTGTCAAGGCCAGTTGCTATGGAACGGTCAAGTTCTTCCAGCCTCTCTAGCACAGTCTCTCTAGCACAGCCCCTCTAGCACAGCCTCTCTAGCACAGCCTCTCTAGCACAGCCTCTATAGCACAGTCTCTCTAGCACAGCCTCTCTAGCACAGCCTCTCTAGCACAGCCTCTCTAGCACAGCCTCTCTAGCACAGCCTCTCTAGCACAGTCTCTCTAGCACAGCCTCTCTAGCACAGTCTCTAACACAGTCTCTCTAGCACAGCCTCTCTAGCACAGCCTCTCTAGCACAGCCTCTCTAGCACAGCCTCTCTAGCACAGCCTCTCTAGCACAGTCTCGAGCACAGCCTCTCTAGCACAGCCTCTCTAGCACAGTCTCTAGCACAGCCTCTCTAGCACAGCCTCTCGAGCACAGCCTCTCTAGCACAGCCTCTCGAGCACAGCCTCTCTAGCACAGCCTCTCTAGCACAGTCTCTAACACAGTCTCTCTAGCACAGCCTCTCTAGCACAGCCTCTCTAGCACAGCCTCTCTAGCACAGCCTCTAGCACAGTCTCTCTAGCACAGCCTCTCTAGCACAGCCTCTCTAGCACAGCCTCTCTAGCACAGCCTCTCTAGCACAGCCTCTCTAGCACAGTCTCTCTAGCACAGCCTCTCTAGCACAGTCTCTCTAGCACAGCCTCTCTAGCACAGTCTCTCTAGCACAGTCTCTCTAGCACAGTCTCTCTAGCACAGCCTCTCTAGCACAGCCTCTCTAGCACAGTCTCTCTAGCACAGCCTCTCTAGCACAGCCTCTCTAGCACAGCCTCTCTAGCACAGCCTCTCTAGCACAGTCTCTAGCACAGCCTCTCTAGCACAGCCTCTCTAGCACAGCCTCTCTAGCACAGCCTCTCTAGCACAGTCTCTCTAGCACAGCCTCTCTAGCACAGCCTCTCTAGCACAGCCTCTCTAGCACAGCCTCTCTAGCACAGTCTCTCTAGCACAGCCTCTCTAGCACAGCCTCTCTAGCACAGTCTCTATAGCACAGCCTCTCTAGCACAGCCTCTCTAGCACAGTCTCTCTAGCACAGCCTCTCTAACACAGTCTCTAACACAGCCTCTCTAGCACAGCCTCTCTAGCACAGCCTCTCTAGCACAGCCTCTCTAGCACAGCCTCTCTAGCACAGCCTCTCTAGCACAGCCTCTCTAGCACAGCCTCTCTAGCACAGCCTCTCTAGTACAGCCTCTCTAGCACAGCCTCTCTAGCACAGCCTCTCTAGCACAGTCTCTCTAGCACAGCCTCTCTAGCACAGCCTCTCTAGCACAGTCTCTCTAGCACAGCCTCTCTAGCACAGCCTCTCTAGCACAGCCTCTCTAGCACAGTCTCTCTAGCACAGCCTCTCTAGCACAGCCTCTCTAGCACAGCCTCTCTAGCACAGCCTCCCTAGCACAGTCTCTCTAGCACAGTCTCTCTAGCACAGTCTCTAGCACAGTCTCTCTAGCACAGTCTCTAGCACAGTCTCTCTAGCACAGTCTCTCTAGCACAGTCTCTAGCACAGTCTCTAGCACAGTCTCTCTAGCACAGTCTCGAGCACAGCCTCTCGAGCACAGCCTCTCTAGCACAGTCTCTAGCACAGTCTCTAGCACAGCCTCTCTAGCACAGTCTCTAGCACAGCCTCTCTAGCACAGCCTCTCTAGCACAGCCTCTCTAGCACAGCCTCTCTAGCACAGCCTCTCTAGCACAGCCTCTCTAGCACAGCCTCTCTAGCACAGCCTCTCTAGCACAGTCTCTCTAGCACAGTCTCTCTAGCACAGTCTATCTAGCACAGCCTCTCTAGCACAGTTGACTCAGACACCTTTTCAAATGAAAAATCACCTACTTGAATCCCCTGCTGTTGAGTAAAACTGCTGGATTTGACTCTCCCCCATAGCAACCTGATTGACAAAGTAACTTGCTAACTAATGTATTAGCTATAGTTGTGAAATAGCTATTCAGACTGTCTGCAACCACGGTCTTGTCTGATGTAACCTTTACTCCAATGTCCAAGCTAAGATTGAGAGCTTTGGTCTTTAATCTGTTACTGTAACCTAACAGCTTCAGACACTTCCATAATTGACTCGGATTGTTCCTATATTCAACTGTTTTGTCATTAAAATATTATTTCTTGGCCTTCTGTATCATCCTGTTGACCTCATTTCTTAATTTCTAGTAGTCTATAAGTATATCATCTGCCCTGGATTTCCTAAACCCCAGAAAGTGTTCATTTCTACGCTTAATTGCCTTATAAAATGTTATAATTTATCCGTGGTTCAGTTCTTTGCTTAATTCTAACCTGTATTACTGGAGTGTGCTTATCTACAGCATGTAAAAACAAATGATTTAAAATAGCCCCAGGCATTCTCCACCTCGTTGCATTTCAATACAGCCGACAGAGTCCAATTTTCTCAAACAATTAACAAAAAAATATCTGCACTATAATTCTTCATAGCCCTATTTTTGTGTGAAGTTATGACAATTTAAAAACTGTTTCTAGAACCTTCCTGCCACAGAAAATGCTGGAATGATCACTAATCCCATAGTTCACAACTCCACTGTTTGATATACTTGATCTAGCCGACACCAACACAAGGCCGATGATGGTTTGGGTAGAAGGACAGACCCTGGTGGGCTCATTAATCAGCTTGTATAAAGCAAAAAAAAAAAGATTTTAAAAATTCTTGAGAGCTTTAAAATTTAGCATGGCCCTTTTTTTTAGTA
Source organism: Salvelinus fontinalis (assembly GCF_029448725.1). NCBI lineage: Eukaryota > Metazoa > Chordata > Actinopteri > Salmoniformes > Salmonidae > Salvelinus > Salvelinus fontinalis. The sequence continues at coordinate 2,241,347 of NC_074679.1, forward strand.
TACTTTTCATAAAAGTTGTGTTGGTCTGGTCGTCTATAACAGGTTCCAACTGTAATATGTTTTTATTTTGGTAATAAAATGTCGTCATGGTTTAAATCTGATGATCTATAGTTGAACCCAATATCTGATCTTAAATAAATACAAACTCCCCTGTCTTCCTCACCCCTTCTCCCTCCCTCCTCACCCCTCCTACCTCCCTCATCACCCCTCCTACCTCCCTCCTCACCCCTCCTCCTCTCCTCATCACCCCTCCTCACCCCTCCTACCTCCCTCCTCACCCCTCCTCCTCTCCTCATCACCCCTTCTCACCCCTCCTACCTCCCTCCCTCCTCACCCCTTCTCCCTCCTCACCTCTCCTCATCACCCCTCCTACCTCCCTCCTCACCCCTTCTCCCTCCCTCCTCACCCCTCCTCCCTCCCTCCTATCTCCCTCCTCACCCCTTCTACCTCCCTCCTCACCCTTCCTCCTCACCCCTCCTCACCCCTCACCTCAATGGCTTTTCCATTTGCATTCTCTTCTAATTACTACATAATTTTCAACTTCAATCTCAGCGTTTTTTTTATCGAACCATCCAACCGTGTTTCGGTAAAGCAAAGCTCTTCCACCTTACAGTTACTAGAGAGCAGGTGAATTTCCTCCATCTGGGGGGGGGGAAGAAGACTTTTAACGTTGAGAAGAAGCACGGTGTAGTCCTCTCGTAGAAAACACCTTTTCTAGAGTCTAGTTCTCCTCTGTTGGAACTGTCCGCTGAAATGGTTCTCTTGATGATGAGTGTTGACTCCCTGCAGTCCATTCGCAGCAATGGAGCTCCTTCCAGGATACGCGCTGGCATTTTGTAAGAGATGGTCGTTGCTCCTTCTCTTCTGACCCTCTCTGTTATAGCGAATGGATTTAACCGCTAGAAAACGGGACACTGATGGACAGCAACAGACATAAGAGTAAAGTGAAAACAGGTTTTTAGATGTTGTTTTGCAAATGTATTAAAAATGTAAATCAGAAATACCTTATTTACGTAACAACATTCATAATTCATAACATTATGAAACATAAACTGTTAAATAAATAAATATAAACATTCATATTCATAACCTTTGCTATGAGACTTGAAATTTGAGCTCAGGTGCATCCTGTTTCCATTGATCCTCCTTGAGATGTTTCTACAACTTGATTAGAGTCCATCTGTGGTAAATTCAATTGATTGGACATGATTTGGAAAGGCACACACCTGTCTATATAAGGTCCCACAGTTGACAGTGCATGCCAAAGCACTGGGGAAGGGTACCAAAGAAATGTCTGCAGCGTTGAAGGTCCCCAAGAACACAGTGGCCTCCATCATTCTTAAATGGAATCACCAAGACTCTTCCGAGAGCTGGTCGCCCGGCCAAACTGAGCAATCGGGGGAGAAGGGCCATGGTAAGGGAGGTGACCAAGGACCTGATGGTGTGACAGAGCTCCAGAGTTTCTTTATGGTAGAGTGGCCAGACGGAAGCCACTCTTCAGTAAAAGGCACATGACAACCCAGTGGGTATACATCCTGTAGCAGTTTGGGTCTAGTGTCTCCCCCTTTGAAGAGGGGGGTGACCGCGGCAGCTTTCCAATCTTTTGGGGATCTCAGACAACATGAGAGGTTGAACAGGCTAGTTATAGGGGTTGCAACAATTTCGGGCAGATCATTTTAGAAGGAGAGGGTCCAGATTTTCTAGCCCGGCTGATTTGTAGGGGTCCAGATTTTGCATCTCTTTCAGAACATCAGCTATCTGGATTTGGGTGAAGGAGAAATGGGGAAGGCTTGGGCGAGTTGCTGTGGGGGGTGCAGGGCAGTTGACCAGGGTAGGGGTAGCCAGGTGAAAGCATGGCCAGCCGTAGAGAAATGCTTATTGAAATTCTCAATTATAGTGGATTTATCTGTGGTGACAGTGTTTCCTAGCCTCAGTGCAGTGGGCAGCTGGGAGGAGGTGCTCTTATTCTCCATGGACTTTACAGTGTCCCAGAAGTTTTTGCATTTGTACTACAGGAAGCAAATTTCTGTTTGAAAAAGCTAGCCATAGCTTTCCTAGCTGCCTGTGTATATTGGTTCCTAACTTCCCTCTAAAGTTGCATATCACGGGGGCTATTTGATGCTAATGCAGTACGTATGTTTTTGTGTTGGTCAAGGGCAGTCAGGTCTGGAGTGAACCAAGGGCTATATCTGTTCCTGGTTCTAAATTTTGGGGATGGGGCATACTTATTTAAGATGGTGAGGAAGGCACTTTTAAAGGATAACCAGGCATCCTCTACTGACGGGATGAGGTCAATATCCTTAGAGGAAACCCGGGCTAGATCGATTAGAATGGCCTGCTCGCTGAAGTGTTTTAGGGGGTGTTTGACAGTGATGAGGGGTGGTCGTTTGACCGCAGACCCATTACGGATGCAGGCAATGAGGCAGTGATCGCTGAGATCTTGGTTGAAGACAGCAGAGGTGTATTTGGAGGGCAAGTTGATTAGGATGATATCTATGAGGGTGCCCGTGTTTACGGATTTGGGGTTGTACCTGGTAGGTTCATTGATAATTTGTGTGAGATTGAGGGCATCAAGCTTAGATTGTTGGATGGCCGGGGTGTTAAGCATGTCCCAGTTTAGGTCACCTAACAGTACAAGCTCTGAAGATAGATGGGGGGCAATCAGTTCACATATGGTATTGAGGGCACAGCTGGGGGCTGAGGGAGGTCTATAACAAGTGGCAATGGTGAGAGACTTGTTTCTGGAAAGGTGAATATTTAAAAGTAGAAGCTCGAATTGTTTGGGAACAGACCTGGATAGTAAGACAGAACTATGCAGACTATCTCTGCAGTAGATTGCAACTCTGCCCCCTTTGGCAGTTCTATCTTGTTATAGTTAGGGATGGAAATTTCTGGGGTTTTGGTGGACTTCCTAAGCCAGGATTCTGACACGGCTAGGACATCTGGGTTGGCAGAGTGTGCTAAGGCAGTGAATAAAACAAACTTGGGGAGGAGGCTTCTAATGTTAACATGCATGAAGCCAACGCTTTTACGGTTACAGAAGTCAACAAATGAGAGCGCCTGGGGATTGGGAGTGGTGCTGGGGGCTGCAGGGCCTGGATTAACCTCTACATCACCAGAGGAACAGAGGAGGAGTAGGATAAGGGTACGGCTAAAGGCTATCAGAACTGGTCGTCTAGTACGTTCGGAACAGAGAGTAAGAGGAGCAGGTTTCTGGGCGTGGTAGAATAGATTCAAGGCATAATGTACAGACAAAGGTATGGTAGGATGTGAATACAGTTTAGGTAAACCTAGGCATAGAGTGACGATGAGAGAGATATTGTCTCTAGAAACATCATTTAAACCAGGTGATGTCACTGCATGTGTGGGAGATGGAACTGAAGGGTTAGCTAAGGCATATTGAGGGAACAGCTGACCATTTTTCTCTCCCTAGCAGACTGCTTCTCTTTGGATGCTTCTCCGTCTCTGTCACGGATGCCATGGTTGCCTTTGTTTGAAGACAGGGGTTTTATCCAACAGCCTGTGTGTTCTCTTTTCGAAACCATTTGCATATTTGTAATCAAATGCCAGAATTTTCTCCATCTCCTTAGCTATCGTACTCTTATTCCACTGATTTCATAACTGGGAACGTTCTCCATCTCCTTAGCTATCGTACTCTTATTCCACTGATTTCATAACTGGGAACGTTCTCCATCTCCTTAGCTATCGTACTCTTATTCCACTGATTTCATAACTGGGAACGTTCTCCATCTCCTTAGCTATCGTACTCTTATTCCACTGATTTCATAACTGGGAACGTTCTCCATCTCCTTAGCTATCGTACTCTTATTCCACTGATTTCATAACTGGGAACGTTCTCCATCTCCTTAGCTATCGTACTCTTATTCCACTGATTTCATAACTGGGAACGTTCTCCATCTCCTTAGCTATCATACTCTAATTCCACTGATTTCAAAGCTCGGTCCTCCAGGAAGTGGATAGCAACACTGATGCAGTTCTACTAGGTGATGTATTTATAAAAAGCAGCGTTAGAAATGATTACCTGGACATAATGACCAGCTCATGTTATAGACAGAAGCATGCTACATGGCAGACCAATCCGAACTCATCTCACGACATGTCCAGCCCACCCATTATCTCAGCCAATCATGGCTAGCAGGAAGGTTCCTATCTTTTTCTGTGGCTAAACCAACTGGGCTCTTAATTTTAATATATATTTACAGATGGCATACAAGTTTGTTTTTAAGGCACATGAACATTCACATGTTCCAGAAGGCTTTTCTGATTAAAAAACGCATTTTGATAAAAAGTTTTAAAGTTTAATTGCTCTCCTGTAAAGTAGTGACCTGCAACATACGCCAAGTTTCCTGAAATGAGTAAAACGTTCACTTTGACAATATGGGGTGTTGTGTATAGGCCAGTGACCAACAATATCAATGTCATCCATTTTAAATTCAGGCTGTAACATTTACATTTCATTTAAGTCATTTAGCAGACGCTCTTATCCAGAGCGACTTACAAATTGGAAAGTTCATACATATGCATCCTGGTCCCCCCCGTGGGGATTGAACCCACAACCCTGGCGTTGCAAGCGCCATGCTCTACCAACTGAGCCACACGGGACCAAAATGTGGAAAAAAGTCATGGGTTGTGAATAGTTTGTACATTTCTCTAGTCTCATCCGTCAGCTTTTTACAGAAACAGGGGCGGAGAAAACGTTTCTGCTGCTGATTGAACTTCATAAACTTCTCTGACAAGTACAATAGACTGAATAATCTGATTTGATTAGGTTACCTCTCCTCCTCCTCCTCCTCCTCCTCTTCTTCTTCTCTCTCAGTTTCATAATGGCCTCCTCTGTTTCCTGTCTCTATGTTCCCCAGTAGGTCTGGGACCTGAGTGACATCAGTCCTGGTCTTATTGCTGAAGACATGATACCCGTTTTTCCACATTTTTCAAACAAGCCACTTCTGTTCACTCTCAATGTGTTGTTAAATGTTTGCGTCTCCCCGACAGTCCCCGTAGGTAAACAACACCAGACTGTGAGTCCAGTCTGTCTCTCACCAGAGAATCTTCAGGGGGGTTTGTCTACTGCTCTTCTGAATTCCTCAGTGAATGATTGATCCACCCGTATGACCAGGAAGAGTGTAGGATCAGCAGCGCAATCCTCAACTCTGGGAGTTGGGAGGAAGTCTTCTGGCAAAGGGAGAGATGTTATCCAGTTCTAATTGTTGCATTCTGAGTACCGTTGTAAAGCCTGTCATTAGCACTGACAACTAATCAATGGCAGTAATAGCCCAGACACCTTAGTCCACTCACCTTCCATGGCTACAGCTCAAAACACAATGAGACTCAATTTATCTTTCCTCCATTCCTTTGCATCCTGTCTCTTCGCCACCTCCTAAAAACACACTAGAGAAGGTCTGAGGGTAGGGACCTTGGACCTTCTCTTCCAACTGGATTGAGTAGGAGGTGAGGAGATAGGACATGAGGATTGTCCGATAGATTCAAGAACTGTTATGAGGTTTTCTACTATTGTTACTGCAGTTTCTCAGGTTTTCTACTATTGTTACTGCAGTTTCTCATGCGGCCACAGTGGGAAAACCGATGACCGTGTTGCTTTGAAGAAGCCTGTAAGAATAAATATCATTTAGGTGTTACGTTGACGTTCACAGGCCAACAGTTGACACACAATGTGACAGCTCCGTAGATTTGATGTGTCAAATAATAATCTGAGAAGTTAAAGTGCTTTACCATAATGTAAGATTACATTCCTGCTGGCCATGTCTGCATCAGTCTGTCCTCTCTTCTTCAGTCTGTACAACATTACATTGAGCTGGCTTTAGAGTATAGAGGATCTGCCCAAACCCTGTTAGTCACACAGTGTGTCATTACAAATGGAAGGTTGAACCAATCAGTTTGAGTTGTCACGCCAACATGTAAGCCCCAATGACACAGGACTGCTCATCTCAGCCAATACACTAGAGCAGACACAGTGGTTCTCAGTAAAAGAAAAATATAGATGTTCCTGTGTTATATATAGATGTGAAAAATTCTGCGGTTTCCCAGAAATCCTGATTTTGCGGATTCTGCATGTCCTGCTTGTTCCTCCCCGATTCCAGGAATCTTCCATTCAGGATTTGGTCAAAGTTAACGGAATTTCTGCACCTTACCGACGCCTGACCCGTTCTCCTGTAAAACACCAGTAACTGAGGGGTTATTATCCCCAGCTAACACTAAGCTGAGCCAGTCTGAGGGGTTATTATCCCCAGCTAACACTAAGCTGAGCCAGTCTGAGGGGTTATTATCCCCAGCTAACACTAAGCTGAGCCAGTCTGAGGGGTTATTATCTCCAGCTAACACTAAGCTGAGCCAGTCTGAGGGGTTATTATCCCCAGCTAACACGAAGCTGAGCCAGTCTGAGGGGTTATTATCCCCAGCTAACACTAAGCTGAGCCAGTCTGAGGGGTTATTATCCCCAGCTAACACTAAGCTGAGCCAGTCTGAGGGGTTATTATCTCCAGCTAACACTAAGCTGAGCCAGTCTGAGGGGTTATTATCCCCAGCTAACACTAAGCTGAGCCAGTCTGAGGGGTTATTATCCCCAGCTAACACTAAGCTGAGCCAGTCTGAGGGGTTATTATCCCCAGCTAACACTAAGCTGAGCCAGTCTGAGGGGTTATTATCCCCAGCTAACACTAAGCTGAGCCAGTCTGAGGGGTTATTATCCCCAGCTAACACTAAGCTGAGCCAGTCTGAGGGGTTATTATCCCCAGCTAACACTAAGCTGAGCCAGTCTGAGGGGTTATTATCTCCAGCTAACACTAAGCTGAGCCAGTCTGAGGGGTTATTATCCCCAGCTAACACGAAGCTGAGCCAGTCTGAGGGGTTATTATCCCCAGCTAACACTAAGCTGAGCCAGTCTGAGGGGTTATTATCCCCAGCTAACACTAAGCTGAGCCAGTCTGAGGGGTTATTATCCCCAGCTAACACTAAGCTGTGCCAGTCTGAGGGGTTATTATCCCCAGCTAACACTAAGCTGAGCCAGTCTGAGGGGTTATTATCCCCAGCTAACACTAAGCTGAGCCAGTCTGAGGGGTTATTATCCCCAGCTAACACTAAGCTGAGCCAGTCTGAGGGGTTATTATCCCCAGCTAACACTAAGCTGAGCCAGTCTGAGGGGTTATTATCCCCAGCTAACACTAAGCTGAGCCAGTCTGAGGGGTTATTATCCCCAGCTAACACTAAGCTGAGCCAGTCTGAGGGGTTATTATCTCCAGCTAACACTAAGCTGAGCCAGTCTGAGGGGTTATTATCCCCAGCTAACACTAAGCTGAGCCAGTCTGAGGGGTTATTATCCCCAGCTAACACTAAGCTGAGCCAGTCTGAGGGGTTATTATCCCCAGCTAACACTAAGCTGAGCCAGTCTAAGGGGTTATTATCTCCAGCTAACACTAAGCTGAGCCAGTCTGAGGGGTTATTATCCCCAGCTAACACTAAGCTGAGCCAGTCTGAGGGGTTATTATCCCCAGCTAACACTAAGCTGAGCCAGTCTGAGGGGTTATTATCCCCAGCTAACACTAAGCTGAGCCAGTCTGAGGGGTTATTATCCCCAGCTAACACTAAGCTGAGCCAGTCTGAGGGGTTATTATCCCCAGCTAACACTAAGCTGAGCCAGTTTGAGGGGTTATTATCTCCAGCTAACACTAAGCTGAGCCAGTCTGAGGGTTTATTATCTCCAGCTAACACTAAGCTGAGCCAGTCTGAGGGGTTATTATCCCCAGCTAACACTAAGCTGAGCCAGTCTGAGGGGTTATTATCCCCAGCTAACACTAAGCTGAGCCAGTCTGAGGGGTTATTATCTCCAGCTAACACTGAGCCAGTCTGAGGGGTTATTATCCCCAGCTAACACTAAGCTGAGCCAGTCTGAGGGGTTATTATCCCCAGCTAACACTAAGCTGAGCCAGTCTGAGGGGTTATTATCCCCAGCTAACACTAAGCTGAGCCAGTCTGAGGGGTTATTATCCCCAACTAACACTAAGCTGAGCCAGTCTGAGGGGTTATTATCCCCAGCTAACACTAAGCTGAGCCAGTCTGAGGGGTTATTATCCCCAGCTAACACTAAGCTGAGCCAGTCTGAGGGGTTATTATCCCCAGCTAACACTAAGCTGAGCCAGTCTGAGGGGTTATTATCCCCAGCTAACACTAAGCTGAGCCAGTCTGAGGGGTTATTATCCCCAGCTAACACTAAGCTGAGCCAGTCTGAGGGGTTATTATCCCAGCTAACACTAAGCTGAGCCAGTCTGAGGGGTTATTATCCCCAGCTAACACTAAGCTGAGCCAGTCTGAGGGGTTATTATCCCCAGCTAACACTAAGCTGAGCCAGTCTGAGGGGTTATTATCCCCAGCTAACACTAAGCTGAGCCAGTCTGAGGGGTTATTATCCCCAGCTAACACTAAGCTGAGCCAGTCTGAGGGGTTATTATCCCCAGCTAACACTAAGCTGAGCCAGTCTGAGGGGTTATTATCCCCAGCTAACACTAAGCTGAGCCAGTCTGAGGGGTTATTATCCCCAGCTAACACTAAGCTGAGCCAGTCTGAGGGGTTATTATCCCCAGCTAACACTAAGCTGAGCCAGTCTGAGGGGTTATTATCTCCAGCTAACACTAAGCTGAGCCAGTCTGAGGGGTTATTATCCCCAGCTAACACGAAGCTGAGCCAGTCTGAGGGGTTATTATCCCCAGCTAACACTAAGCTGAGCCAGTCTGAGGGGTTATTATCCCCAGCTAACACTAAGCTGAGCCAGTCTGAGGGGTTATTATCCCCAGCTAACACTAAGCTGAGCCAGTCTGAGGGGTTATTATCCCCAGCTAACACTAAGCTGAGCCAGTCTGAGGGGTTATTATCCCCAGCTAACACTAAGCTGAGCCAGTCTGAGGGGTTATTATCTCCAGCTAACACTAAGCTGAGCCAGTCTGAGGGGTTATTATCCCCAGCTAACACTAAGCTGAGCCAGTCTGAGGGGTTATTATCCCCAGCTAACACTAAGCTGAGCCAGTCTGAGGGGTTATTATCCCCAGCTAACACTAAGCTGAACCAGTCTAAGGGGTTATTATCTCCAGCTAACACTAAGCTGAGCCAGTCTGAGGGGTTATTATCCCCAGCTAACACTAAGCTGAGCCAGTCTGAGGGGTTATTATCCCCAGCTAACACTAAGCTGAGCCAGTCTGAGGGGTTATTATCCCCAGCTAACACTAAGCTGAGCCAGTCTGAGGGGTTATTATCCCCAGCTAACACTAAGCTGAGCCAGTCTGAGGGGTTATTATCCCCAGCTAACACTAAGCTGAGTCAGTTTGAGGGGTTATTATCTCCAGCTAACACTAAGCTGAGCCAGTCTGAGGGTTTATTATCTCCAGCTAACACTAAGCTGAGCCAGTCTGAGGGGTTATTATCCCCAGCTAACACTAAGCTGAGCCAGTCTGAGGGGTTATTATCCCCAGCTAACACTAAGCTGAGCCAGTCTGAGGGGTTATTATCTCCAGCTAACACTGAGCCAGTCTGAGGGGTTATTATCCCCAGCTAACACTAAGCTGAGCCAGTCTGAGGGGTTATTATCCCCAGCTAACACTAAGCTGAGCCAGTCTGAGGGGTTATTATCCCCAGCTAACACTAAGCTGAGCCAGTCTGAGGGGTTATTATCCCCAACTAACACTAAGCTGAGCCAGTCTGAGGGGTTATTATCCCCAGCTAACACTAAGCTGAGCCAGTCTGAGGGGTTATTATCCCCAGCTAACACTAAGCTGAGCCAGTCTGAGGGGTTATTATCCCCAGCTAACACTAAGCTGAGCCAGTCTGAGGGGTTATTATCCCCAGCTAACACTAAGCTGAGCCAGTCTGAGGGGTTATTATCCCCAGCTAACACTAAGCTGAGCCAGTCTGAGGGGTTATTATCCCAGCTAACACTAAGCTGAGCCAGTCTGAGGGGTTATTATCCCCAGCTAACACTAAGCTGAGCCAGTCTGAGGGGTTATTATCCCCAGCTAACACTAAGCTGAGCCAGTCTGAGGGGTTATTATCCCCAGCTAACACTAAGCTGAGCCAGTCTGAGGGGTTATTATCCCCAGCTAACACTGAGCTGAGCCAGCCTGAGGGGTTATTATCCCCAGCTAACACTAAGCTGAGCCAGTCTGAGGGGTTATTATCCCCAGCTAACACTAAGGTGAGCCAGTCTGAGGGGTTATTATCCCCAGCTAACACTAAGCTGAGCCAGTCTGAGGGGTTATTATCCCCAGCTAACACTAAGCTGAGCCAGTCTGAGGGCTTATTATCCCCAGCTAACACTAAGTTGAGCCAGTCTGAGGGGTTATTATCCCCAGCTAACACTAAGCTGAGCCAGTCTGAGGGGTTATTATCCCAGCTAACACTAAGCTGAGCCAGTCTGAGGGGTTATTATCCCCAGCTAACACTAAGCTGAGCCAGTCTGAGGGGTTATTATCCCCAGCTAACACTAAGCTGAGCCAGTATGAGGGGTTATTAACCCCAGCTAACGCTGAGCCAGTCTGAGGGGTTATCTCCAGCTAACACTAAGCTGAGCCAGTCTGAGGGGTTATTATCCCCAGCTAACACTAAGCTGAGCCAGTCTGAGGGGTTATTATCCCCAGCTAACACTAAGCTGAGCCAGTCTGAGGGGTTATTATCCCCAGCTAACACTAAGCTGAGCCAGTCTGAGGGGTTATTATCCCCAGCTAACACGAAGCTGAGCCAGTCTGAGGGGTTATTATCCCCAGCTAACACTAAGCTGAGCCAGTCTGAGGGGTTATTATCCCCAGCTAACACTAAGCTGAGCCAGTCTGTGGGGTTATTATCCCCAGCTAACACTAAGCTGAGCCAGTTTGAGGGGTTATTATCTCCAGCTAACACTAAGCTGAGCCAGTCTGAGGGTTTATTATCTCCAGCTAACACTAAGCTGAGCCAGTCTGAGGGGTTATTATCCCCAGCTAACACTAAGCTGAGCCAGTCTGAGGGGTTATTATCCCCAGCTAACACTAAGCTGAGCCAGTCTGAGGGGTTATTATCTCCAGCTAACACTGAGCCAGTCTGAGGGGTTATTATCCCCAGCTAACACTAAGCTGAGCCAGTCTGAGGGGTTATTATCCCCAGCTAACACTAAGCTGAGCCAGTCTGAGGGGTTATTATCCCCAGCTAACACTAAGCTGAGCCAGTCTGAGGGGTTATTATCCCCAACTAACACTAAGCTGAGCCAGTCTGAGGGGTTATTATCCCCAGCTAACACTAAGCTGAGCCAGTCTGAGGGGTTATTATCCCCAGCTAACACTAAGCTGAGCCAGTCTGAGGGGTTATTATCCCCAGCTAACACTAAGCTGAGCCAGTCTGAGGGGTTATTATCCCCAGCTAACACTAAGGTGAGCCAGTCTGAGGGGTTATTATCCCCAGCTAACACTAAGCTGAGCCAGTCTGAGGGGTTATTATCCCCAGCTAACACTAAGCTGAGCCAGTCTGAGGGCTTATTATCCCCAGCTAACACTAAGTTGAGCCAGTCTGAGGGGTTATTATCCCCAGCTAACACTAAGCTGAGCCAGTCTGAGGGGTTATTATCCCAGCTAACACTAAGCTGAGCCAGTCTGAGGGGTTATTATCCCCAGCTAACACTAAGCTGAGCCAGTCTGAGGGGTTATTATCCCCAGCTAACACTAAGCTGAGCCAGTATGAGGGGTTATTAACCCCAGCTAACGCTGAGCCAGTCTGAGGGGTTATCTCCAGCTAACACTAAGCTGAGCCAGTCTGAGGGGTTATTATCCCCAGCTAACACTAAGCTGAGCCAGTCTGAGGGGTTATTATCCCCAGCTAACACTAAGCTGAGCCAGTCTGAGGGGTTATTATCCCCAGCTAACACTAAGCTGAGCCAGTCTGAGGGGTTATTATCCCCAGCTAACACGAAGCTGAGCCAGTCTGAGGGGTTATTATCCCCAGCTAACACTAAGCTGAGCCAGTCTGAGGGGTTATTATCCCCAGCTAACACTAAGCTGAGCCAGTCTGAGGGGTTATTATCCCCAGCTAACACTAAGCTGAGCCAGTCTGAGGGGTTATTATCTCCAGCTAACACTAAGCTGAGCCAGTCTGAGGGGTTATTATCCCAGCTAACACTAAGCTGAGCCAGTCTGAGGGGTTATTATCCCCAGCTAACACTAAGCTGAGCCAGTCTGAGGGGTTATTATCCCCAGCTAACACTAAGCTGAGCCAGTCTGAGGGGTTATTATCCCCAGCTAACACTAAGCTGAGCCAGTCTGAGGGGTTATTATCCCCAGCTAACACTAAGCTGAGCCAGTCTGAGGGGTTATTATCCCAGCTAACACTAAGCTGAGCCAGTCTGAGGGGTTATTATCACAGCTAACACTAAGCTGAGCCAGTCTGAGGGGTTATTATCCCCAGCTAACACTAAGCTGAGCCAGTCTGAGGGGTTATTATCCCCAGCTAACACTAAGCTGAGCCAGGCTGAGGGGTTATTATCCCCAGCTAACACTAAGCTGAGCCAGTCTGAGGGGTTATTATCCCCAGCTAACACTAAGCTGAGCCAGTCTGAGGGGTTATTATCCCCAGCTAACACTAAGCTGAGCCAGTCTGAGGGGTTATTATCCCCAGCTAACACTAAGCTGAGCCAGTCTGAGGGGTTATTATCTCCAGCTAACACTAAGCTGAGCCAGTCTGAGGGGTTATTATCCCCAGCTAACACTAAGCTGAGCCAGTCTGAGGGGTTATTATCCCCAGCTAACACTAAGCTGAGCCAATCTGAGGGGTTATTATCCCCAGCTAACACTAAGCTGAGCCAGTCTGAGGGGTTATTATCCCCAGCTAACACTAAGCTGAGCCAGTCTGAGGGGTTATTATCTCCAGCTAACACTAAGCTGAGCCAGTCTGAGGGGTTATTATCCCCGGCTAACACTAAGCTGAGCCAGTCTGAGGGGTTATTATCTCCAGCTAACACTAAGCTGAGCCAGTCTGAGGGGTTATTATCCCCAGCTAACACTAAGCTGAGCCAGTCTGAGGGGTTATTATCCCCAGCTAACACTAAGCTGAGCCAGTCTGAGGGGTTATTATCCCCAGCTAACACTGAGCCAGTCTGAGGGGTTATTATCCCCAGCTAACACTAAGCTGAGCCAGTCTGAGGGGTTATTATCCCCAGCTAACACTAAGCTGAGCCAGTCTGAGGGGTTATTATCCCCAGCTAACACTAAGCTGAGCCAGTCTGAGGGGTTATTATCCCCAGCTAACACTAAGCTGAGCCAGTCTGAGGGGTTATTATCACAGCTAACACTAAGCTGAGCCAGTCTGAGGGGTTATTATCCCCAGCTAACACTAAGCTGAGCCAGTCTGAGGGGTTATTATCCCCAGCTAACACTAAGCTGAGCCAGTCTGAGGGGTTATTATCCCCAGCTAACACTAAGCTGAGCCAGTCTGAGGGGTTATTATCTCCAGCTAACACTAAGCTGAGCCAGTCTGATGGGTTATTATCCCCAGCTAACACTAAGCTGAGCCAGTCTGAGGGGTTATTATCTCCAGCTAACACTAAGCTGAGCCAGTCTGAGGGGTTATTATCCCCAGCTAACACTAAGCTGAGCCAGTCTGAGGGGTTATTATCCCCAGCTAACACTAAGCTGAGCCAGTCTGAGGGGTTATTATCCCCAGCTAACACTGAGCCAGTCTGAGGGGTTATTATCCCCAGCTAACACTAAGCTGAGCCAGTCTGAGGGGTTATTATCCCCAGCTAACACTAAGCTGAGCCAGTCTGAGGGGTTATTATCCCCAGCTAACACTAAGCTGAGCCAGTCTGAGGGGTTATTATCCCCAGCTAACACTAAGCTGAGCCAGTCTGAGGGGTTATTATCCCCAGGTAACACTAAGCTGAGCCAGTCTGAGGGGTTATTATCCCCAGCTAACACTAAGCTGAGCCAGTCTGAGGGGTTATTATCTCCAGCTAACACTAAGCTGAGCCAGTCTCAGGGGTTATTATCCCCAGCTAACACTGAGCCAGTCTGAGGGGTTATTATCCCCAGCTAACACTAAGCTGAGCCAGTCTGAGGGGTTATTATCCCCAGCTAACACTAAGCTGAGCCAGTCTGAGGGGTTATTATCTCCAGCTAACACTAAGCTGAGCCAGTCTGAGGGTTTATTATCTCCAGCTAACACTAAGCTGAGCCAGTCTGAGGGGTTATTATCCCCAGCTAACACTAAGCTGAGCCAGTCTGAGGGGTTATTATCCCCAGCTAACACTAAGCTGAGCCAGTCTGAGGGGTTATTATCTCCAGCTAACACTAAGCTGAGCCAGTCTGAGGGGTTATTATCCCCAGCTAACACTAAGCTGAGCCAGTCTGAGGGGTTATTATCCCCAGCTAACACTAAACTGAGCCAGTCTGAGGGGTTATTATCCCCAGCTAACACTAAGCTGAGCCAGTCTGAGGGCTTATTATCCCCAGCTAACACTAAGCTGAGCCAGTCTGAGGGGTTATTATCTCCAGCTAACACTAAGCTGAGCCAGTCTGAGGGGTTATTATCCCCAGCTAACACTAAGCTGAGCCAGTCTGAGGGGTTATTATCCCCAGCTAACACTAAGCTGAGCCAGTCTGAGGGGTTATTATCCCCAGCTAACACTAAGCTGAGCCAGTCTGAGGGGTTATTATCCCCAGCTAACACTAAGCTGAGCCAGTCTGAGGGGTTATTATCCCCAGCTAACACTAAGCTGAGCCAGTCTGAGGGGTTATTATCCCCAGCTAACACTAAGCTGAGCCAGTCTGAGGGGTTATTATCACAGCTAACACTAAGCTGAGCCAGTCTGAGGGGTTATTATCCCCAGCTAACACTAAGCTGAGCCAGTCTGAGGGGTTATTATCCCCAGCTAACACTAAGCTGAGCCAGTCTGAGGGGTTATTATCCCCAGCTAACACTAAGCTGAGCCAGTCTGAGGGGTTATTATCTCCAGCTAACACTAAGCTGAGCCAGTCTGAGGGGTTATTATCCCCAGCTAACACTAAGCTGAGCCAGTCTGAGGGGTTATTATCTCCAGCTAACACTAAGCTGAGCCAGTCTGAGGGGTTATTATCTCCAGCTAACACTAAGCTGAGCCAGTCTGAGGGGTTATTATCCCCAGCTAACACTAAGCTGAGCCAGTCTGAGGGGTTATTATCCCCAGCTAACACTGAGCCAGTCTGAGGGGTTATTATCCCCAGCTAACACTAAGCTGAGCCAGTCTGAGGGGTTATTATCCCCAGCTAACACTAAGCTGAGCCAGTCTGAGGGGTTATTATCCCCAGCTAACACTAAGCTGAGCCAGTCTGAGGGGTTATTATCCCCAGCTAACACTAAGCTGAGCCAGTCTGAGGGGTTATTATCCCCAGCTAACACTAAGCTGAGCCAGTCTGAGGGGTTATTATCCCCAGGTAACACTAAGCTGAGCCAGTCTGAGGGGTTATTATCCCCAGCTAACACTAAGCTGAGCCAGTCTGAGGGGTTATTATCTCCAGCTAACACTAAGCTGAGCCAGTCTCAGGGGTTATTATCCCCAGCTAACACTGAGCCAGTCTGAGGGGTTATTATCCCCAGCTAACACTAAGCTGAGCCAGTCTGAGGGGTTATTATCCCCAGCTAACACTAAGCTGAGCCAGTCTGAGGGGTTATTATCTCCAGCTAACACTAAGCTGAGCCAGTCTGAGGGTTTATTATCTCCAGCTAACACTAAGCTGAGCCAGTCTGAGGGGTTATTATCCCCAGCTAACACTAAGCTGAGCCAGTCTGAGGGGTTATTATCCCCAGCTAACACTAAGCTAAGCCAGTCTGAGGGGTTATTATCTCCAGCTAACACTAAGCTGAGCCAGTCTGAGGGGTTATTATCCCCAGCTAACACTAAGCTGAGCCAGTCTGAGGGGTTATTATCCCCAGCTAACACTAAGCTGAGCCAGTCTGAGGGGTTATTATCCCCAGCTAACACTAAGCTGAGCCAGTCTGAGGGGTTATTATCCCCAGCTAACACTAAGCTGAGCCAGTCTGAGGGGTTATTATCCCCAGCTAACACTAAGCTGAGCCAGTCTGAGGGGTTATTATCCCCAGCTAACACTAAGCTGAGCCAGTCTGAGGGGTTATTATCTCCAGCTAACACTAAGCTGAGCCAGTCTGAGGGGTTATTATCCCCAGCTAACACTAAGCTGAGCCAGTCTGAGGGGTTATTATCTCCAGCTAACACTAAGCTGAGCCAGTCTGAGGGGTTATTATCCCCAGCTAACACTAAGCTGAGCCAGTCTGAGGGGTTATTATCCCCAGCTAACACTAAGCTGAGCCAGTCTGAGGGGTTATTATCCCCAGCTAACACTGAGCCAGTCTGAGGGGTTATTATCCCCAGCTAACACTAAGCTGAGCCAGTCTGAGGGGTTATTATCCCCAGCTAACACTAAGCTGAGCCAGTCTGAGGGGTTATTATCCCCAGCTAACACTAAGCTGAGCCAGTCTGAGGGGTTATTATCCCCAGCTAACACTAAGCTGAGCCAGTCTGAGGGGTTATTATCCCAGCTAACACTAAGCTGAGCCAGTCTGAGGGGTTATTATCCCCAGCTAACACTAAGCTGAGCCAGTCTGAGGGGTTATTATCCCCAGCTAACACTAAGCTGAGCCAGTCTGAGGGGTTATTATCCCCAGCTAACACTAAGCTGAGCCAGTCTGAGGGGTTATTATCTCCAGCTAACACTAAGCTGAGCCAGTCTGAGGGGTTATTATCCCCAGCTAACACTAAGCTGAGCCAGTCTGAGGGGTTATTATCTCCAGCTAACACTAAGCTGAGCCAGTCTGAGGGGTTATTATCCCCAGCTAACACTAAGCTGAGCCAGTCTGAGGGGTTATTATCCCCAGCTAACACTAAGCTGAGCCAGTCTGAGGGGTTATTATCCCCAGCTAACACTGAGCCAGTCTGAGGGGTTATTATCCCCAGCTAACACTAAGCTGAGCCAGTCTGAGGGGTTATTATCCCCAGCTAACACTAAGCTGAGCCAGTCTGAGGGGTTATTATCCCCAGCTAACACTAAGCTGAGCCAGTCTGAGGGGTTATTATCCCCAGCTAACACTAAGCTGAGCCAGTCTGAGGGGTTATTATCCCCAGCTAACACTAAGCTGAGCCAGTCTGAGGGGTTATTATCCCCAGCTAACACTAAGCTGAGCCAGTCTGAGGGGTTATTATCTCCAGCTAACACTAAGCTGAGCCAGTCTGAGGGGTTATTATCCCCAGCTAACACTGAGCCAGTCTGAGGGGTTATTATCCCCAGCTAACACTAAGCTGAGCCAGTCTGAGGGGTTATTATCCCCAGCTAACACTAAGCTGAGCCAGTCTGAGGGGTTATTATCTCCAGCTAACACTAAGATGAGCCAGTCTGAGGGTTTATTATCTCCAGCTAACACTAAGCTGAGCCAGTCTGAGGGGTTATTATCCCCAGCTAACACTAAGCTGAGCCAGTCTGAGGGGTTATTATCCCCAGCTAACACTAAGCTGAGCCAGTCTGAGGGGTTATTATCTCCAGCTAACACTAAGCTGAGCCAGTCTGAGGGGTTATTATCCCCAGCTAACACTAAGCTGAGCCAGTCTGAGGGGTTATTATCCCCAGCTAACACTAAGCTGAGCCAGTCTGAGGGGTTATTATCCCCAGCTAACACTAAGCTGAGCCAGTCTGAGGGGTTATTATCCCCAGCTAACACTAAGCTGAGCCAGTCTGAGGGGTTATTATCCCCAGCTAACACTAAGCTGAGCCAGTCTGAGGGGTTATTATCCCCAGCTAACACTAAGCTGAGCCAGTCTGAGGGGTTATTATCTCCAGCTAACACTAAGCTGAGCCAGTCTGAGGGGTTATTATCCCCAGCTAACACTAAGCTGAGCCAGTCTGAGGGGTTATTATCTCCAGCTAACACTAAGCTGAGCCAGTCTGAGGGGTTATTATCCCCAGCTAACACTAAGCTGAGCCAGTCTGAGGGGTTATTATCCCCAGCTAACACTAAGCTGAGCCAGTCTGAGGGGTTATTATCCCCAGCTAACACTGAGCCAGTCTGAGGGGTTATTATCCCCAGCTAACACTAAGCTGAGCCAGTCTGAGGGGTTATTATCCCCAACTAACACTAAGCTGAGCCAGTCTGAGGGGTTATTATCCCCAGCTAACACTAAGCTGAGCCAGTCTGAGGGGTTATTATCCCCAGCTAACACTAAGCTGAGCCAGTCTGAGGGGTTATTATCCCCAGCTAACACTAAGCTGAGCCAGTCTGAGGGGTTATTATCCCCAGCTAACACTAAGCTGAGCCAGTCTGAGGGGTTATTATCTCCAGCTAACACTAAGCTGAGCCAGTCTGAGGGGTTATTATCCCCAGCTAACACTAAGCTGAGCCAGTCTGAGGGGTTATTATCCCCAGCTAACACTAAGCTGAGCCAGTCTGAGGGGTTATTATCCCCAGCTAACACTAAGCTGAGCCAGTCTGAGGGGTTATTATCCCCAGCTAACACTAAGCTGAGCCAGTCTGAGGGGTTATTATCCCCAGCTAACACTAAGCTGAGCCAGTCTGAGGGGTTATTATCTCCAGCTAACACTAAGCTGAGCCAGTCTGAGGGGTTATTATCCCCAGCTAACACTAAGCTGATTCAGTCTGAGGGGTTATTATCCCCAGCTAACACTAAGCTGAGCCAGTCTGAGGGGTTATTATCCCCAGCTAACACTAAGCTGAGCCAGTCTGAGGGGTTATTATCTCCAGCTAACACTAAGCTGAGCCAGTCTGAGGGGTTATTATCCCCAGCTAACACTAAGCTGAGCCAGTCTGAGGGGTTATTAACCCCAGCTAACGCTGAGCCAGTCTGAGGGGTTATCTCCAGCTAACACTAAGCTGAGCCAGTCTGAGGGGTTATTATCCCCAGCTAACACTAAGCTGAGCCAGTCTGAGGGGTTATTATCCCCAACTAACACTAAGCTGAGCCAGTCTGAGGGGTTATTATCCCCAGCTAACACTAAGCTGAGCCAGTCTGAGGGGTTATTATCCCCAGCTAACACTAAGCTGAGCCAGTCTGAGGGGTTATTATCCCCAGCTAACACTAAGCTGAGCCAGTCTGAGGGGTTATTATCCCCAGCTAACACTAAGCTGAGCCAGTCTGAGGGGTTATTATCTCCAGCTAACACTAAGCTGAGCCAGTCTGAGGGGTTATTATCCCCAGCTAACACTAAGCTGAGCCAGTCTGAGGGGTTATTATCCCCAGCTAACACTAAGCTGAGCCAGTCTGAGGGGTTATTATCCCCAGCTAACACTAAGCTGAGCCAGTCTGAGGGGTTATTATCCCCAGCTAACACTAAGCTGAGCCAGTCTGAGGGGTTATTATCCCCAGCTAACACTAAGCTGAGCCAGTCTGAGGGGTTATTATCTCCAGCTAACACTAAGCTGAGCCAGTCTGAGGGGTTATTATCCCCAGCTAACACTAAGCTGAGCCAGTCTGAGGGGTTATTATCCCCAGCTAACACTAAGCTGAGCCAGTCTGTGGGGTTATTATCCCCAGCTAACACTAAGCTGAGCCAGTCTGAGGGGTTATTATCTCCAGCTAACACTAAGCTGAGCCAGTCTGAGGGGTTATTATCCCCAGCTAACACTAAGCTGAGCCAGTCTGAGGGGTTATTAACCCCAGCTAACGCTGAGCCAGTCTGAGGGGTTATCTCCAGCTAACACTAAGCTGAGCCAGTCTGAGGGGTTATTATCCCCAGCTAACACTAAGCTGAGCCAGTCTGAGGGGTTATTATCCCCAGCTAACACTAAGCTGAGCCAGTCTGAGGGGTTATTATCCCCAGCTAACACGAAGCTGAGCCAGTCTGAGGGGTTATTATCCCCAGCTAACACTAAGCTGAGCCAGTCTGAGGGGTTATTATCCCCAGCTAACACTAAGCTGAGCCAGTCTGAGGGGTTATTATCCCCAGCTAACACTAAGCTGAGCCAGTCTGAGGGGTTATTATCCCCAGCTAACACTAAGCTGAGCCAGTCTGAGGGGTTATTATCTCCAGCTAACACTAAGCTGAGCCAGTCTGAGGGGTTATTATCCCAGCTAACACTAAGCTGAGCCAGTCTGAGGGGTTATTATCCCCAGCTAACACTAAGCTGAGCCAGTCTGAGGGGTTATTATCCCCAGCTAACACTAAGCTGAGCCAGTCTGAGGGGTTATTATCCCCAGCTAACACTAAGCTGAGCCAGTCTGAGGGGTTATTATCCCCAGCTAACACTAAGCTGAGCCAGTCTGAGGGGTTATTATCCCCAGCTAACACTAAGCTGAGCCAGTCTGAGGGGTTATTATCCCAGCTAACACTAAGCTGAGCCAGTCTGAGGGGTTATTATCACAGCTAACACTAAGCTGAGCCAGTCTGAGGGGTTATTATCCCCAGCTAACACTAAGCTGAGCCAGTCTGAGGGGTTATTATCCCCAGCTAACACTAAGCTGAGCCAGTCTGAGGGGTTATTATCCCCAGCTAACACTAAGCTGAGCCAGTCTGAGGGGTTATTATCCCCAGCTAACACTAAGCTGAGCCAGTCTGAGGGGTTATTATCCCCAGCTAACACTAAGCTGAGCCAGTCTGAGGGGTTATTATCTCCAGCTAACACTAAGCTGAGCCAGTCTGAGGGGTTATTATCCCCAGCTAACACTAAGCTGAGCCAGTCTGAGGGGTTATTATCCCCAGCTAACACTAAGCTGAGCCAGTCTGAGGGGTTATTATCCCCAGCTAACACTAAGCTGAGCCAGTCTGAGGGTTATTATCCCCAGCTAACACTAAGCTGAGCCAGTCTGAGGGGTTATTATCCCCAGCTAACACTAAGCTGAGCCAATCTGAGGGGTTATTATCCCCAGCTAACACTGAGCCAGTCTGAGGGGTTATCTCCAGCTAACACTAAGCTGAGCCAGTCTGAGGGGTTATTATCTCCAGCTAACACTAAGCTGAGCCAGTCTGAGGGGTTATTATCCCCAGCTAACACTAAGCTGAGCCAGTCTGAGGGGTTATTATCCCCAGCTAACACTAAGCTGAGCCAGTCTGAGGGGTTATTATCCCCAGCTAACACTAAGCTGAGCCAGTCTGAGGGGTTATTATCCCCAGCTAACACTAAGCTGAGCCAGTCTGAGGGGTTATTATCCCCAGCTAACACTAAGCTGAGCCAGTCTGAGGGGTTATTATCCCCAGCTAACACTAAGCTGAGCCAGTCTGAGGGGTTATTATCCCCAGCTAACACTAAGCTGAGCCAGTCTGAGGGGTTATTATCCCCAGCTAACACTAAGCTGAGCCAGTCTGAGGGGTTATTATCCCCAGCTAACACTAAGCTGAGCCAGTCTGAGGGGTTATTATCCCCAGCTAACACTAAGCTGAGCCAGTCTGAGGGGTTATTATCCCCAGCTAACACTAAGCTGAGCCAGTCTGAGGGGTTATTATCCCAGCCAACACTAAGCTGAGCCAGTCTGAGGGGTTATTATCCCAGCTAACACTAAGCTGAGCCAGTCTGAGGGGTTATTATCCCCAGCTAACACTAAGCTGAGCCAGTCTGAGGGGTTATTATCCCCAGCTAACACTAAGCTGAGCCAGTCTGAGGGGTTATTATCCCCAGCTAACACTAAGCTGAGCCAGTCTGAGGGGTTATTATCCCCAGCTAACACTAAGCTGAGCCAGTCTGAGGGGTTATTATCTCCAGCTAACACTAAGCTGAGCCAGTCTGAGGGGTTATTATCCCCAGCTAACACTAAGCTGAGCCAGTCTGAGGGGTTATTATCCCCAGCTAACACTAAGCTGAGCCAGTCTGAGGGGTTATTATCCCCAGCTAACACTAAGCTGAGCCAGTCTGAGGGGTTATTATCCCCAGCTAACACTAAGCTGAGCCAGTCTGAGGGGTTATTATCCCCAGCTAACACTAAGCTGAGCCAGTCTGAGGGGTTATTATCCCCAGCTAACACTAAGCTGAGCCAGTCTGAGGGGTTATTATCCCCAGCTAACACTAAGCTGAGCCAGTCTGAGGGGTTATTATCCCCAGCTAACACTAAGCTGAGCCAGTCTGAGGGGTTATTATCCCCAGCTAACACTAAGCTGAGCCAGTCTGAGGGGTTATTATCCCCAGCTAACACTAAGCTGAGCCAGTCTGAGGGGTTATTATCCCCAGCTAACACTAAGCTGAGCCAGTCTGAGGGGTTATTATCCCCAGCTAACACTAAGCTGAGCCAGTCTGAGGGGTTATTATCTCCAGCTAACACTAAGCTGAGCCAGTCTGAGGGGTTATTATCCCCAGCTAACACTAAGCTGAGCCAGTCTGAGGGGTTATTATCTCCAGCTAACACTAAGCTGAGCCAGTCTGAGGGGTTATTATCCCCAGCTAACACTAAGCTGAGCCAGTCTGAGGGTTATTATCCCCAGCTAACACTAAGCTGAGCCAGTCAGGGGTTATTATCCCCAGCTAACACTAAGCTGAGCCAGTCTGAGGGGTTATTATCCCCAGCTAACACTAAGCTGAGCCAGTCTGAGGGGTTATTATCCCCAGCTAACACTAAGCTGAGCCAGTCTGAGGGGTTATTATCCCCAGCTAACACTAAGCTGAGCCAGTCTGAGGGGTTATTAACCCCAGTCTGTCTGCTCAACAGGGTGTGTGGGGTTCACCAAATTCCTAAATGGGACCTTATTCCCTATATGTCTCTGGTCAAAAGTAGTGCACTATATAGGGAATAGAGCTCCATAGGGCCCTGGGCAAAAGTAGTGCACTATATAGGGAATCGGGCTCCATAGGGCCCTGGGCAAAAGTAGTGCACTATATAGGGAATCGGGCTCCATAGGGCCCTGAGCAAAAGTAGTGCACTATATAGGGAACAGGGTACCATTTGGGATTCCAGCTATGACTCCTGATTTGGAGGACAGACGAGGTAGAATTTGGGAGTAGAATTTGAGAAGAGAAATGATTAGCTCGTAGTTACTGTAGAGCAGCACCATGCTCTGCTGACCACATGTTCAGAACTCCCGGTGGTTTTCTCCAGCATGTTCGGTGACGACATCTGGTTCATCCCAAACGGCACACTATTCCCTACATAGTGCACTACCTTTGACCAGGACCTATAGGGAATAGGGTGCCGTTTGGCACACAGACATCCTGCAGAGGCATTATAGCCCTGGCAGCCTGGACTGGAGAAACTTAGCAGAATAAACATAGTGATTCATTTAGTTCCAAATTATTTGTGTTCTCTATTGCTTGTTTTTCGACTAACACCAGTGTTACACTAGTGTATACAGCCTTGTTATACTAGGGAAGTTGTATTTCCATAGCTAGTGCTGACAGTGAGGACTTGTGTGAAGAGCAGAATCAACAACCTCTGCATATTCAAAATAGTTGCTTTGTGAGGTGTTAAAGGTCACAGTTACCTACTGTTATGTAAATGCAAGCTGAAATTTGCCTGGCTTTAGGCCGGAGGACCTGCTCTCCCCAAGTGAGAGCAGGTCCGCCAGAGCCATGGCCCAGTGAGACACGGGTGCCGGCCCGCCTAGATGGAAACAGAAAAGTCAGAGCGTTTTGGGTTAAATACTGGGGTAAATCCTAGATGGAAACAGAAAAGTCAGAGCGTTTTGGGTTAAACACTGGGGTAAATCCTAGATGGAAACAGAAAAGTCAGAGCGTTTTGGGTTAAACACTGGGGTAAATCCTGGATGGAAACAGAAAAGTCAGAGCGTTTTGGGTTAAAAACTGGATGGAAACAGAAAAGTCAGAGCGTTTTGGGTTAAACACGGGTAAATCCTGGATGGAAACAGAAAAGTCAGAGCGTTTTGGGTTAAACACTGGGGTAAATCCTGGATGGAAATGCACTATTTCTGGTATTATTGAGTATTGACGCTGTCATGTCTTTGGACGGGCCATTGCATTGGGATGTACAAGCAGCTCTACAGTTCCTATAGTCTGATATTTCCAGGAATGATAAGTATCCTTTTTTTTTGTCTTTATCTGTTGTCTAGTACTGTCTTGCTAGCTAGGGCCATCTACTTTAAAGAGCTGCCTTTTTTCCCAGTGTCCTACTTGGTGTGTGATCTGCTGACTGCTATTAACTTGCTGCCGGTTTGTTGACGCACCAACCAGGATTAAGTAATTAGTACAGAGGTGGTCCCGTGTGGCTCAGTTGGTAGAGCATGGCGCTTGCAACGCCAGGGTTGTGGGTTCAATTCCCACGGGGGGACCAGGGTTCAATTCCCACGGGGGGGACCAGGATGAATATGTATGAACTTTCCAATTTGTAAGTCGCTCTGGATAAGAGCGTCTGCTAAATGACTTAAATGTAATAGGGAACAGGGTGCCATTTGGGATTCCAGCTATGACTCCTGACTTGGAGGACAGACGAGGTTGTTTGGGAGTAGAATTTGAGAAGAGAAATGATTAGCTCGTAGTTACCGTAGAGCAGCACCACTCTCTGCTGACCACATGTTCAGAACTCCTGGTGGTTTTCTCCAGCATGTTCGGTTCATGTTCTGGATAAGAGCGTCTGCTAAATGACTTAAATGTAAATGAGGGGTGTACTCGTCACCTCTGCTAGGCAATTAGGGTTTGCACTTGAGTCTCCCCTGTTTTCTCCGTGGCAGCTGTGTCAACGACGATTGCGTAAGCGGCAGTCACGTCGCCTAAACAAAGACAGTTTTGCAGAGTTGTTCAATGAAAGGGATGAAGGCTTTATTCCCTTGAGTATCTTACCTTGTTACAGGTTATATCATTTTATTCCCTTGAATATCTTACCTTGTTACAGATGATCTCATTTTATTCCCTTGAATATCTTACCTTGTTACAGGTTATATCATTTTATTCCCTTGAATATCTTACCTTGTTACAGATGATCTCATTTTATTCCCTTGAATATCTTACCTTGTTACAGATGATCTCCTTTTGCTCTTTTGTAGTTTTGTCAACTATCCTGAATAAAAAATATAAATGCAACAAGTTACAGTTCATTTAAGGAAATAAGTCAATTTAAATAAATTAATGAGGCTCTAATCTATGGATTCCACATGACTGGGAATACAGAATTGCATCTGTTGGTCACAGATAGCATAAAAAAAGGTAGGGGTGTGGATCAGAAAACCAGTCCGTATCTGGTGTGACCACCATTTGCCTGATGCAGCGTGACACATCTCCTTCACATAGAGTTGATCAGGCTGTTGATTGTGCCCTGTGGAATGTTGTCCCACTCCTCTTCAACGGCTGTGGCAAAGTTACTCGATATTGGCGAGGGCTGAAACATGCTGTCGTACATGTCGATCCAGAGCATCCCAAACATGCTCAATGGGTGATATTTTTTGGTGAGTGTGCAGACCATGGAAGAACTGGGACAATTTTCAGCTTCAAGGACTTGTGTCCAGACTCTTGCGACATGGGGCCGTGCATTATCATGCAGAAACATGAGGCAATGGCGGTGGATGAATGACATAACGACCTCAGGATCTCGTCACGGGATCTCAGTGCTGTTCAAATCGCCATCAGTAAAATGCATTTGTGTTCATTGTCAGTATCTTATGCCTGCCCGTACCATAACCCTACCACCACTATGGAGCCCTCGGTTCACAACGTTGACATCAACAAACCACTCGCCCACACTACGCCATACACACGGTCTGCGTTTGTAAAGCCGGTTGGACGTACTGCTAAATTCTCTGAAAAGACATTGAAGAGGGGTCACGTGAGTTCACCGGAAAAGTTTACAGAACTTTAGAGAGCTCCTAATACCTGCACGTACATATTGAAATTCAACGGCATTTACTTTAATTTGTGTCTTAATATACTGACTTTTAGTACAGTTGAATATAAAGATCATTTACATTTGTGAGAGCAAAATTATAAGATTGTGTTACAATACGGTTTATGCGTCAAATAAGGGTTGAGTACTCTCATCAATGTCTGTGGGTTGAGTTGGGCCTCTCGGGGCTTTGAGCTGACAATTTATTCATGACTTGGTGATAAAAATGTACATCTGGTATTCCATTGATGATGATGATGAGCGAGAGCGAAAAACGGAATTATATCTCTTTTTTTGTCTTTCTAGAGGCACAAGGCAGGGTTGCTCCCTCTCCCCTCTCTTATTTACCATGGTTTTAAAGCCTCTTGCAACAGTGATAACAGATACAGAAATGAAGGGTGTCCGTGGAGAAGGAAAAGAACACAAGCTGCTTATGTATACAGACGATATTCTACTGCTGGTCTCTGACCCTCTTCGGTCTCTATGTCACGCCCTGGCCATAGATAGGTTTTTATTCGCTATTTTGGTTAGGTCAGGGTGTGACTAGGGTGGGCATTCTAGTTTCCTTATTTCTATGTTAGTGTGGTTCCCAATCAGAGGCAGCTGTCTATCTTTGTCTCTGATTGGGGATCATATATAAGTTGTCATTTTCCATTTGGGTTTTGTGGGATGTTGTTTTCTGTTTAGTGTTTTTTTCCTGACTGAACTGTGCGCTTTCGTTTTCACCTTTTTGTCATTTTGTTTGAGTGTTTTTTGACCATTAAATCATGAACACTTTCCACGCTGCGCTTTGGTCTCATTCCGACGACAGCCGTTACACTCTACCACCATGACTTACTTCTATTGAATCATATTGTAGTTTGTCAGGTCGCAAAATAATTGGAATAAGTCAGAAGCAATGCCAATTAACACCATGTATTAGTCTGGAACCGTTACCCCATATTATTTCAAATGGGTTCCTACTGGGATATAACATTGGAGTATTAAATTGAGTTCAAATTTGGAGGAAGTGATGGGACACATTTTGTTTTCCACTACTAGTCAAGATTAAGACCAATTTAGAGAAATGGGAAAAGATAAAACTTTCTTTATGGGCAAAGATCAACATAAATTAAAATGGTTGTGGTCCCACAATTTAATTATATGTTACCTATGAATATTCCAGACTGATATTTGAAACAATATGGCAAATTAACTAAATACTTTTTGTGGGAAAAAGGAAAAAACTCAGGATTAATATGAAGATGTGCTCACCAAGGGATGTAGGAGGCTGTACCAGATGTTACATTGTACCATTTATCATTTGAAATGGCTAACTTTGCGAAGCATTGGGGTAAAGGGGATCCGGCCTGGGATTGGATAACAATAGAATGGGAACAAAGTTATTCTTTCACTCCTGTTGGTATTCTGTCACATAGTCTTACAGGGGAGAGGACTGTTGATACTCTGTCACATAGTCTTACAGGGGAGAGGACTGTTGATACTCTGTCACAGTCTTACAGAGGAAAGGTCTGTTGATACTCTGTCACATAGTCTTACAGGGGAGAGGACTGTTGATACTCTGTCACATAGTCTTACAGGGGAGAGGACTGTTGATACTCTGTCACATAGTCTTACAGGGGAGAGGGAGAGGTCTGTTGATACTCTGTCACATAGTCTTACAGGGGAGAGGACTGTTGATACTCTGTCACATAGTCTTACAGGGGAGAGGGAGAGGTCTGTTGATACTCTGTCACATAGTCTTACAGAGGAAAGGTCTGTTGATACTCTGTCACATAGTCTTACAGAGGAGAGGTCTGTTGATACTCTCACATAGTCTTACAGGGGAGAGGTCTGTTGATACTCTGTCACATAGTCTTACAGAGGAGAGGTCTGTTGATACTCTGTCACATAGTCTTACAGGGGAGAGGTCTGTTGATACTCTCACATAGTCTTACAGGGGAGAGGTCTGTTGATACTCTGTCACATAGTCTTACAGAGGAGAGGTCTGTTGATACTCTGTCACATAGTCTTACAGAGGAGAGGTCTGTTGATACTCTGTCACATAGTCTTAGAGGGGAGAGGTCTGATGACTCCCAACTCAATTGTGTTACACTCAAAAGAGGTGTGGAGAACATTAGACAAGAAATCCCATTTAAATCAAGGATACTCATCATTGTGGCACAATCCTAGGTTACTGAAAGGAAAGAAGTCTGTGTCCTGGAAACAATGGCTAATGAAATGAATTCATATTATAAGTGATCTGTACAATGAAGATGTTTTTAATGCCATACTCAGATTTGGTACAAAAATAAGATGTGGGAGACGAGGGACATTCCTGGAAATATTTACACTTGAGTGAATGTTTGTTAACCGGTTATCAACAAAATCCAGGAAAGAACCCAATAGCTGATTATTTGGAACGACCCAAACATAAACCAGCCATTTTTTACTCAATATTTAGTCATCAGCAGAGACTGTAGAAACCTCAGAACAACATGGCAAACTGACTTTAGGTGTGAAATTGGAGGAACAGCAGGGAAGGCTGGGGGAAACTTATTCAATATAAGATACTACATAGGTTTTATTGGACTCCAACAGGGCTTCATTCGATGGGACTGACCAACAGTTCTCTGTGTTGGAAATGTCAAAAAGAAACTGGGACGTTTTTACACGCAATATTGGGAATGCTCATTAGAGCAACTTTTCTGTGTGTTTTGAAATATCTGGAGGAATGGTTGGAGTCAACAATTCCAGTTTCAAACTAGAATATGTCCCTTGGATGATAGAACAGAGTAACATATTGAAACAAAGGAGGAATTTGCACTGATCACTGTTGGTATGGTTACAGCAGCTAGAGTCATCCTTAGAATCTGGAAGGACCACTCCTACTCTGAAACAGTGGATAGAATCACTGTTGGTATGGTTACAGCAGCTAGAGTCATCCTTAGAATCTGGAAGGACCACTCCTACTCTGAAACAGTGGATAGAATCACTGTTGGTATGGTTACAGCAGCTAGAGTCATCCTTAGAATCTGGAAGGACCACTCCTACTCTGAAACAGTGGATAGAATCACTGTTGGTATGGTTACAGCAGCTAGAGTCTTCCTTAGAATCTGGAAGGACCACTCCTACTCTGAAACAGTGGATAGAATCACTGTTGGTATGGTTACAGCAGCTAGAGTCATCCTTAGAATCTGGAAGGACCACTCCTACTCTGAAACAGTGGATAGAATCACTGTTGGTATGGTTACAGCAGCTAGAGTCATCCTTAGAATCTGGAAGGACCACTCCTACTCTGAAACAGTGGATAGAATCACTGTTGGTATGGTTACAGCAGCTGGAGTCATCCTTAGAATCTGGAAGGACCACTCCTACTCTGAAACAGTGGATAGAATCACTGTTGGTATGGTTACAGCAGCTAGAGTCATCCTTAGAATCTGGAAGGACCACTCCTACTCTGAAACAGTGGATAGAATCACTGTTGGTATGGTTACAGCAGCTAGAGTCTTCCTTAGAATCTGGAAGGACCACTCCTACTCTGAAACAGTGGATAGAATCACTGTTGGTATGGTTACAGCAGCTAGAGTCATCCTTAGAATCTGGAAGGACCACTCCTACTCTGAAACAGTGGATAGAATCACTGTTGGTATGGTTACAGCAGCTAGAGTCATCCTTAGAATCTGGAAGGACCACTCCTACTCTGAAACAGCTGATAGAATCACTGTTGGTATGGTTACAGCGATTATAGAGGTTATAGAGTCCTAGCTGCCGGTAGTTCAGTGTTTAAATCCTAACTGCCTGTAGTTCAGTGTTTAAATCCAAACTGCTAGCTAGTCTGGGTGTTAGCCTGGGAGAAGGTACAGGAGAGACGGGTAACATTATGTAAACTGATGACCTGGAATAAAATAAACGTTTAGGCACAGGCCATTGTCTCCTCTAGTTCATACTGCTTATAGAATGTTAGTTAAATGTGACTGAATGTTTGAAAATTATTACATGACATTACAATTATGCCTTAATCAATTAACTTGATGGATCCGCTTTTCACATAAGCTTTTATCAAGAGGGTTAGTGGTTAAAAAATATATCTTTATTAATCTGAGGGTTAATGACCTTGAGATAAGCCTGATTAGTTTGCTTTTTGTGAAGAGAATAAAAACTTTTATTCTATCAAGACATGAGGAGCGCCTGACAAGGACAGCTGGAGCACCTGATTGGCTAAGCGTGAATAGTCTTTGAAAATGGTGAGAACGATATCCTAGAGCATTCTCATTAAAGAGAGATGAAAGATGATGGTCAATTTAGCTGTAATGTCATCCATTGTAGTCCCATTAATATTGTAAGGCAAAATATTGTAGTTTTGCAACATTGCGATGTTGACTCATGGTTCATTTTCATACGTTTCAAACCTATAGCATTAATTATTTAAATCGACATAAACATGAAATGATGTCTGACATTTGTTGAAAGTAACGAGCATTACAAACCAGAAACATGAGATAAGACAGATATTGTAAACTTCTCGCCAGCTGTTACTTCCGTCCCAAGGCTGTGTTACTTCCGTCCCAAGGCTGTGTTACTTCCGTCCCAAGGCTGTGTTACTTCCGTCCCAAGGCTGTGTTACTTCCGTCCCAAGGCTGTGTTACTTCCGTCCCAAGGCTGTGTTACTTCCGTCCCAAGGCTGTGTTACTTCCGTCCCAGGGCTGTGTTACTTCCGTCCCAAGGCTGTGTTACTTCCGTCCCAAGGCTGTGTTACTTCCGTCCCAGGGCTGTGTTACTTCCGTCCCAAGGCTGTGTTACTTCCGTCCCAAGGCTGTGTTACTTCCGTCCCAGGGCTGTGTTACTTCCGTCACAGGGCTGTGTTACTTCCGTCACAGGGCTGTGTTACTTCCGTCCCAGGGCTGTGTTACTTCCGTCCCAGGGCTGTGTTACTTCCGTCCCAGGGCTGTGTTACTTCCGTCCCAGTTCTGTCCCAAGGCTGTGTTACTTCCGTCCCAGGGCTGTGTTACTTCCGTCCCAAGGCTGCGTTACTTCCGTCCCAAGGCTGTGTTACTTCCGTCCCAAGGCTGTGTTACTTCCGTCCCAAGGCTGTGTTACTTCCGTCCCAGGGCTGTGTTACTTCCGTCCCAGTTCTGTCCCAAGGCTGTGTTACTTCCGTCCCAAGGCTGTGTTACTTCCGTCCCAGTTCTGTCCCAAGGCTGTGTTACTTCCATCCCAAGGCTGTGTTACCCCGCCAGCAGGTACAAAAGTAACATTGCGGTAGTTCTGTTCTCTGTCTATTTCATTTCAACTCATTTACCCTTGAAATGACATTACAGTTGCTAATAGAGGACATATATAAGTTCTCAAGATGGTCTCCCCTTGCTCTATCGATCTGTGAGTAATTAGGAAAAAAACAAGTTGTATATGCAGGGTGTTACTTTCGTCCCTGTTCTCCCCTAATATACGATTGTATGAATAATTTCACTGCCGTTTAAAGGAGTGGACCAAGACGCAGCGTGATTAGAATCCATTCTTCTATTTACTTAAACAAAGAACACTTTAACAAAACAACAAACCGAACCGTGAAGCCAACGTAGTGCTCACAGGCAACTAAACATGGACAACTACCCACAAAACCAACTTGGAAAAATGGCAACCTAAATAGGCTCCCCAATCAGAGACAACGATAAACAGCTGTCTCTGATTGGGAACCCATCCAGGCCACCATCAACCTAATTACCCCTAGACAATACAAAATCCCCATAGATAACAAAAACCCTAGACAATACCAAAAATCCCCATAGATAACAAAAACCCTAGACAAGACAAAAACTAAACAAACCACCCTTGTCACACCCTGACCTAACCAAATAATAAAGAAAGCAAATATAACTAAAGTCAGGGCATGACAGGAAGTCAACTATCACCTTTTCTTTTATATCTTTATTTAAACAGGAAGTCACCTTGTAGACCGGGGTCTTTATCTTATATCTTTATTTAAACAGGAAGTCACCTTGTAGACCGTGGTCTTTCTTTTATATCTTTATTTAAACAGGAAGTCACCTTGTAGACCAGGGTCTTTATTTTATATCTTTATTTAAACAGGAAGTCACCTTGTAGACCAGGGTCTTTCACAAGGGTGCCCTGCATATAGAACTTCATAAGAAACTCTAAAAAATCCAATACAAAATAAAGCTAAATAAAGATATTCTTGAAAAACGATTATATTCCTCAGTAAGAAGGTACCCTATCAATATTTTAAATTGCTCAAGCGGCGCCAGAACAACCAATTGTAATGAGCTATAGTCCTACTAACAGTGCAGTTACACTACAATGAGCTAAACTGAGAGGTCTGTTGGTGGAGTACCGTGTACAAGCTACAGTATCGCAGAGGACTGTTAGTGTAGTACCGTGTACACACTACAGTATCGCAGAGGACTGTTGGTGAAGTACCGTGTACAAGCTACAGTATCGCAGAGGACTGTTGGTGAAGTACCGTGTACACACTACAGTATCGCAGAGGACTGTTAGTGTAGTACCGTGTACACGCTACAGTATCGCAGAGGACTGTTAGTGTAGTACCGTGTACAAGCTACAGTATCGCAGAGGACTGTTGGTGAAGTACCGTGTACACGCTACAGTATCGCAGAGGACTGTTAGTGTAGTACCGTGTACAAGCTACAGTATCGCAGAGGACTGTTAGTGGAGTACCGTGTACAAGCTACAGTATCGCAGAGGACTGTTGGTGGAGTACCGTGTACAAGCTACAGTATCGCAGAGGACTGTTGGTGAAGTACCGTGTACACACTACAGTATCGCAGAGGACTGTTGGTGGAGTACCGTGTACACACTACAGTATCGCAGAGGACTGTTGGTGAAGTACCGTGTACAAGCTACAGTATCGCAGAGGACTGTTAGTGGAGTACCGTGTACAAGCTACAGTATCGCAGAGGACTGTTAGTGTAGTACCGTGTACACGCTACAGTATCGCAGAGGTCTGTTAGTGTAGTACCGTGTACACGCTACAGTATCGCAGAGGACTGTTGGTCCAAAACTACAAACTCATTCTAAAGGAGTGGCGAGTGAGGGGGGGGAGAGGGGTGTGGCGAAAGCAGGGGATGGTAGAGAGGGACGGGTGTACACTGTACAGTAAGTATTGCAGACTTGCACTCCTCAGCTCAAAGGGGGCTGGAGGAAGGGAGGGAGGAAAACATTACACTGGCACTCTTTTCTCTCCACTAATCCCCCATGTGTCCTGAAACAACATAGCCCACTGCCGGTCCCACCAGCCCCGAAGACTGGATACGCATCTGAAATGGGCCCCTATTCCCTATATAGTGCACTACTTTAGACCAGAGCCCTATGGCAACCTATTCCCTATATAGTACACTACTTTAGACCAGAGGCCTATGGGACCCTATTCCCTACATAGTACACTACTTTAGACCAGATCCCTATGGCAACCTATTCCCTACATAGTACACAACTTCTGACCAGAGCCCTAATCGGCACACGTCTTAGGGAATAGGTTGCCATTTGGGATTCATTCTTGCTGTACTATTGGCCCCTATAAATATCATTGGCTGGCTGGTGATATATGGGATTATCTAACTAGGTGGTTGTCACATTGAGGTTAACAGATAACCAGGTGAGACCTGGGGAATGACCTAAATACTGGGAGAGTCTCGAGTTCTGAGGCTGGAGGGAAGCTATCTGTGTCACGACTTCCACCGAAGGTGTCTCCTCTCCCTGTTCGGGCGGCGCTCGGCGGTCGTCGTCGCCGGCCTACTAGCTGCCACCGATCCATTTTTCCTTTTCGTTTATGTCTGTCTGGTTTTTCCTTACACCTGTGTCCTATTAGTTTAATTTGGTTTATCAACCTCCACTGCCTGCTATTCTCTGTGAGGGATTATTTGCTGTTGTTACTGTTAGAGGTGCGTGTTAGCGCCACGGGGGGATTATTTGCTGTTGTTACTGTTAGAGGTGTGTGTTAGCGCCACGGGGGGATTATTTGCTGTTGTTACTGTTAGAGGTGTGTGTTAGCGCCACGGGGGGATTATTTGCTGTTGCTGTTAGAGGTGCGTGTTAGCGCCACGGGGGGATTATTTGTTGTTACTGTTAGAGGTGTGTGTTAGCGCCACGGGGGGATTATTTGTTGTTACTGTTAGAGGTGCGTGTTAGCGCCACGGGGGGATTATTTGTTGTTACTGTTAGAGGTGCGTGTTAGCGCCACGGGGGGATTATTTGTTGTTGCTGTTAGAGGTGCGTGTTAGCGCCACGGGGGGATTATTTGCTGTTGTTACTGTTAGAGGTGTGTGTTAGCGCCACGGGGGGATTATTTGTTGTTGCTGTTAGAGGTGCGTGTTACCGCCATGGGGGGATTATTTGTTGTTTCTGTTAGAGGTGTATGTGTGCCACGGGTTTTTTTTTCTCTCACGGTCGTTGTACCGTTTTGGACTGTTTAGGAGTAGAGGTTTCTCCTCCGCGTGTTGCGGTTAATACCTGTCTGTGGCGACTTCGTTTGGGTGTGTTCCTGCACTTGTTGTTGTGTAGTCTGGGACTTCCTGGTTCTCCTCCACCTGTTGTTGTGTAATCTGGGACTTCCTGGTTCTCCTGCTCCTGTTGTTGTGTAATCTGGGACTTCCGGGTTCTCCTGCTCCTGTTGTTGTGTAATCTGGGACTTCCTGGTTCTCCTGCTCCTGTTGTTGTGTAGTCTGGGACTTCCTGGTTCTCCTGCTCCTGTTGTTGTGTAGTCTGGGACTTCCTGGTTCTCCTGCTCCTGTTGTTGTGTCGTCTGGGACTTCCTGGTTCTCCTGCTCCTGACTCCTCCACCTGTTGTTGTGTAGTCTGGGACTTCCTGGTTCTCCTGCTCCTGACTCCTCCACCTGTTGTTGTGTAGTCTGGGACTTCCTGGTTCTCCTGCTCCTGACTCCTCCACCTGTTGTTGTGTAGTCTGGGACTTCCTGGTTCTCCTGACTCCTCCGCCTCCCTCCTCTCAGGAGGCACGTAACAATCTGGCTCTGGACAGTAGACACACACAATTACCTCTTTCTGTTTAAGCAGCCATCTCACACTTTTTGAGTTTCCTGTACTGTTAAGCCACATAGTGACCCTGTATCACAGACCATCCATTGTCCTGCCCAGATTCCTGCCGTCTCTCTCTCTCTCTGTACTCTGACTGACTCTGTGTTTGCACAGCCATAACACACATCAAATATCCAGCTTGCACATCACAGGAGACTCAAGCATGCTGATAGCCCATGCCCCCCGGCTATAACGAGGAGGGAGGGAGGGAGGGAGGGAGGGAGGGAGAGGGAGAGAGGGAATGTTGGGAGGGGAGATACAGAGGGAGGAGGAGGGGAGAGAGTTGTACCCTTTCACTGTTTCTATGTAGGGAATAGGAAAATAATAGAAAAGGGAATAGAAATAAAATAGAATAGGGAATAGGAATATAATCGAATATGGAATTGGAATATAATAGAATATGGATATAATAGAATAGAATAGGGAATATAATAGAATAGGGAATAGGAATATAATAGAATAGGGAATATAATAGAATAGAAATAGAATAGAATAGGGAATAGGAATATAATAGAATATGGATATAATAGAATAGGGAATATAATAGAATAGGGAATAGGGGACATAATAGAATAGGGAATAGGAATATAATAGAATATGGAATAGGAATATAATAGAATAGGGAATATAATAGAATAGGGAATAGGAATATAATAGAATAGGGAATAGGAATATAATAGAATAGGGAATATAATAGAATAGGGAATAGGAATATAATAGAATAGGGAATATAATAGAATAGGGAATAGGGGATATAATAGAATAGGGAATAGGAATATAATAGAATAGGGAATATAATAGAATAGGGAATATAATAGAATAGGGAATAGGAATAGAATAGAATAGGGAATAGGGAATAGGAATATAATAGAATAGGGAATAGGAATATAATAGAATAGGGAATAGGAATATAATAGAATAGGGAATAGGAATATAATAGAATAGGGAATAGGAATATAATGGAATATGGATATAATAGAATAGGGAATATAATAGAATAGGGAATAGGAATAGAATAGAATATGGATATAATAGAATAGGGAATATAATAGAATAGGGAATAGGAATATAATAGAATATGGATATAATAGAATAGGGAATATAATAGAATAGGGAATAGGGGACATAATAGAATAGGGAATAGGAATATAATAGAATAGGGAATAGGAATATAATAGAATAGGGAATAGGAATAGAATAGAATAGGGATATAAAAGAATAGGGAATATAATAGAATAGGGAATAGGGGACATAATAGAATAGGGAATAGGAATATAATAAAATAGAGAATAGGATTATAATAGAATAGGGAATAGGAATAGAATAGAATAGGGATATAATAGAATAGGGAATATAATAGAATAGGGAATAGGGGACATAATAGAATAGGGAATAGGAATATAATAGAATAGGGAATATAATAGAATAGGGAATATAATAGAATAGGAATAGAATAGAATAGGGAATAGGAATATAATAGAATATGGAATAGGAATATAATAGAATATGGAATAGGAATATAATAGAATAGAATATGGAATAGGGAATAGGGAATAGAATAGAATAGTACATTTTGCAATGTTAATACATTATGGAATATAATAGAATAGGGCAAAGGAATAGCCTGGCACAGTAGGACACTACTTCTCACCAGGGCCTTTGGGCTGCACTACATGGGGAATAGGGCCTTTGGGCTGCACTACATAGGGAATAGGGCCTTTGGGCTGCACTACATAGGGAATAGGGCCTTTGGGCTGCACTACATAGGGAATAGGGCCTTTGGGCTGCACTACATAGGGAATAGGGCCTTTGGGCTGCACTACATAGGGAATAGGGCCTTTGGGCTGCACTACATAGGGAATAGGGCCTTTGGGCTGCACTACATAGGGAATAGGGCCTTTGGGCTGCACTACATAGGGAATAGGGCCTTTGGGCTGCACTACATAGGGAATAGGGCCTTTGGGCTGCACTACATAGGGAATAGGGCCTCTGGGCTGCACTACATAGGGAATAGGGCCTTTGGGCTGCACTACATAGGGAATAGGGCCTCTGGGCTGCACTACATAGGGAATAGGGCCTTTGGGCTGCACTACATAGGGAATAGGGCCTTTGGGCTGCACTACATAGGGAATAGGGCCTTTGGGCTGCACTACATAGGGAATAGGGCCTTTGGGCTGCACTACATAGGGAATAGGGCCTTTGGGCTGCACTACATAGGGAATAGGGCCTTTGGGCTGCACTACATAGGGAATAGGGCCTTTGGGCTGCACTACATAGGGAATAGGGCCTTTGGGCTGCACTACATAGGGAATAGGGCCTTTGGGCTGCACTACATAGGGAATAGGGCCTTTGGGCTGCACTACATAGGGAATAGGGCCTTTGGGCTGCACTACATAGGGAATAGGGCCTCTGGGCTGCACTACATAGGGAATAGGGCCTTTGGGCTGCACTACATAGGGAATAGGGCCTTTGGGCTGCACTACATAGGGAATAGGGCCTTTGGGCTGCACTACATAGGGAATAGGGCCTTTGGGCTGCACTACATAGGGAATAGGGCCTTTGGGCTGCACTACATAGGGAATAGGGCCTTTGGGCTGCACTACATAGGGAATAGGGCCTTTGGGCTGCACTACATAGGGAATAGGGCCTTTGGGCTGCACTACATAGGGAATAGGGCCTTTGGGCTGCACTACATAAGACTTAGCCCATCTGGGACCTGACCATCCATAGCCTGCTGTCTGTCTGTCTGTCTGTCTCCATCTCTGTCTGTCTGTCTCCATCTCTGTCTGTCTGTCTCTGTCTGTCTGTCTGTCTGTCTGTCTGTCTGTCTGTCTGTCTGTCTGTCTGTCTGTCTGTCTCCATCTGTCTGTCTGTCTGTCTGTCTGTCTGTCTGTCTGTCTGTGTCTGTCTCTGTCTGTCTGTCTGTCTGTCTGTCTGTCTGTCTGTCTGTGTCTGTCTCTGTCTGTCTCTGTCTGTCTCTGTCTGTCTGTCTGTCTGTCTGTCTGTCTGTCTCCATCTGTCTGTCTCCATCTGTCTGTCTGTCTGTCTGTCTGTCTGTCTCCATCTGTCTGTCTCCATCTGTCTGTCTGTCTGTCTGTCTGTCTGTCTGTCTGTCTGTCTGTCTGTCTGTCTGTCTGTCTGTCTCCATCTGTCTGTCTCCATCTGTCTGTCTGTCTGTCTGTCTTTCTGTCTGTCTGTCTGTCTGTCTGTCTGTCTGTCTGTCTGTCTGTCTGTAATATATTGAAGGCCAAAAAAGTCAGAGATGTCCGTCAACATTGCAAATATAGATGTTTTTTCTCTCAAAGGAACAGAGAGAATTTCCCTTGTGAACATAGAAAGAAGACAATCCAAAACAGTAATTCAGTTTTGCCTCCTAGGTCGTTTTAGTTGACCTGATTTGCTTGGTGGAGTTTGCCAAATAGGCTATTTATTAAAACCACATTAGAGACAATTAATCCAGTCATCCTTTTTTAGTCAGGGTTGTCTCTTTTATTTATGTAAATTGTACTATGAGTGTCTCTTCTAACAGAAACAAACGGAGAAAATCTGTGCGTAATGCAGCCAGACTTTAGCAGTTTAGCGCAGCAGCCAGTGAGTGACGACACCTCGGGAAGGAACTTCTCGGCGTTAGGACCGCGCACGGCTCTGTGAGTGCGCAAATCCCTGCATAGAGACCGTTCGTTCTCTCCATCAGAATAGCTCGGAGGCTGTTTGCTGCGGTGCGGAGCCATCACCAACTCTCCTCCTCCCGCTCGGTCTTCTGATCCAGCAGAACACCGACCGAACCTGAACCATCTGGGCATATCTCCGGGGGACGGAGCCCTCCTTATGGGCTCACAATGCGCAGGATACGGGCCAACGCCATCGCAATCTTGACTGTAGCGTGGATCCTGGGAACATTTTATTACCTGTGGCAGGACAATAAGCCGTACACATCATCCCCGTCCTCGGCCTCGCAACCCCGCGTCGGGGACAGCAGGAGCCATGCCGGGCGACCTGACATCCACCGAGATGACAGTCACAGGACCATTCCGCTAATCGTAAGTGACAGTTTGAGAGGAGAGTAGCGGAGCTGGATTTGTTGATAGAGAGAACAGTGATAGATAAAGAGAAGAGCGACAGACTGCGCTGCGGCTCTCTCTCTCTCTCTCTCTTTGCTGGAAGGAAAGCGGCTGTCTGTGTGAGACTGCAGCTCGCCTCGCAGCACAGTCAGGGAGGGGTGGGAGTGTTTCATGGGTAATCTGTGTTGTGATGCACAGCTGGAGGTACTGTTCACCCACCTCCTCACTAAACCTATGCTGCCTGTATGTATTTGACGCAACAAAAAAAACGGTGCGTCGTCGCTGTGGTCCATTTCATATACTTAAACTGAGCTCTCAATAGCCTATGCTTTTTTTCTGCGTTGCATTATTTGCATGCCCTTCGCTCTCGTCCATTGCCCTTTGGTCGAAGGCTGCCACAGGACCTGAATAACCCATAAGAGGCTTTTCGTAAGACTCTGAAGGATGAGGGAGCAAACCGAGCTAGCCCTGAGAGCCGAGCCGTCCGCGGCTAGCCACCGTCTGGACCGTTCATACACAACTGTTATGACTGTGTTGTAGAATCTAGAGAATATTCTCGGGAATATAAACCGACACCCATTGAACATTTAGATACAAATATGGCATATAGGGGGGAGGAAAAATGTCGGTCTGTAGTCTTTAAAGACGGTTCATGGACAATGATGGATGATCTTTCTCTTCTTTCGCCGTTTGATGCGTTTATTTGTTTTGTCTAGATGCGATAGAGCTCTTTTCCCTGGTCTTATCGCTCTGTGTGTCTAGGGGTGCATGGAAAATCACTCCTCTATGTGGTCGTGGACATGCCATTTGGAATTATTGACATATGTTGAGTTGTATTAATGTTGGCCTTGTAGCTGCATGAAAACTATAGGCCCCCCCTTTGCAGGATTAGTGAGTAACGGATTACGTTTAGAAAGTGACCCAAACCTGCCCACCTGAAAAACCTATTTTTAGGATTTTACTGTCAGTTTCCATATCATCTACTCAGGTCAATGCCTAGTAGGCCCTTATTAGGCCTATGACCTATAGGAAAAGAATGACATGTTCTCTTAAGCACCAATCATCTATTCTCAAGAAGCTTCACTTTGTTTCTCATGACCCAATCAGCGTCTTTATTTTTTTTGCGGCCTATAATTCCTGACAGACAGTTTTTTATAATAACTAACTGAATGGAACATTGTATTTATGACAGGTTCTTGATAGAGCTGTAAAACAAGTACAGTTCTCGGGGACGAGTGCTCCAGGAAACGGAACACTTACCTCGGGATAGTTTTTACTCGATCAATGAAATCCAGTCAGCTGTGCTTAGTGGCTCGCGCATTGGAAGAAAGACCCACGTGTTGATGTGGCACCTAGTCCTCCCAGTAACACTCACAGGTGCCAATGCTTTTCATTGTGACTGGAGAAAATATGAAGAGGTTGTGGATGGAAGCCTATACCGCCGTAAAGTCAATAGGCCACCAAAGCTATACAATATGCTCCAGTCTCATATGGAGAAAGGGAGCAGGCTATACAATATGCTCCAGTCTCCATATGGAGAAAGAGAGCAGGCTATATAATATGCTGCAGTCTCATATGGAGAAAGGGAGCAGGCTATATAATATGCTCCAGTCTCCATATGGAGAAAGGGAGCAGGCTATATAATATGCTCCATATATGGAGAAATGGAGCAGGCTATATAATATGCTCCATATGGAGAAAGGGAGGAGGCTATATAATATGCTCCAGTCTCATATGGAGAAAGGGAGCGGGCTATATAATATGCTCCAGTCTCATATGGAGAAAGGGAGGAGGCTATATAATATGCTCCAGTCTCCATATGGAGAAAGGGAGCAGGCTATATAATATGCTCCAGTCTCATATGGAGAAAGGGAGCAGGCTATATAATATGCTCCAGTCTCATATGGAGAAAGGGAGCGGGCTATATAATATGCTCCAGTCTCATATGGAGAAAGGGAGGAGGCTATATAATATGCTCCAGTCTCCATATGGAGAAAGGGAGCAGGCTTATAATATGCTCCAGTCTCATATGGAGAAAGGGAGCAGGCTATATAATATGCTCCAGTCTCATATGGAGAAAGGGAGCAGGCTATACAATATGCTCCAGTCTCCATATGGAGAAAGGGAGCAGGCTATATAATATGCTCCAGTCTCATATCTCATCTCCTGGATGTCATAAGGTGAATGCACCAATTTGTAAGTCGCTCTGGATAAGAGCGTCTGCTAAATGACTTAAATGTAATGTAAATGTCATATGGAGAAAGGGAGCAGGCTATACAATATGCTCCAGTCTCCATATGGAGAAAGGGAGCAGGCTATATAATATGCTCCAGTCTCGTATGGCGAAAGGGAGCAGGCTATATAATATGCTCCAGTCTCCATATGGAGAAAGGGAGCAGACATTATAATATGCTCCATATATGGAGAAAGGGAGCAGACATTATAATATGCTCCATATAAGAAGAAAGGGAGCAGGCTATATAATATGCTCCATATATGGAGAAAGGGAGCAGGCTATACAATATGCTCCAGTCTCCATATGGAGAAAGGGAGCAGGCTATATAATATGCTCCAGTCTCATATGGAGAAAGGGAGCAGGCTATATAATATGCTCCAGTCTCGTATGGAGAAAGGGAGCAGGCTATATAATATGCTCCAGTCTCCATATGGAGAAAGGGAGCAGGCTATATAATATGCTCCAGTCTCATATGGAGAAAGGGAGCAGGCTATATAATATGCTCCAGTCTCGTATGGAGAAAGGGAGCAGGCTATATAATATGCTCCAGTCTCCATATGGAGAAAGGGAGCAGGCTATATAATATGCTCCAGTCTCATATGGAGAAAGGGAGCAGGCTATATAATATGCCCCAGTCTCCATATGGAGAAAGGGAGCAGGCTATATAATATGCTCCAGTCTCCATATGGAGAAAGGGGGCAGGCTATATAATATGCTCCAGTCTCATATGGAGAAAGGGAGCAGGCTATACAATATGCTCCAGTCTCATATGGAGAAAGGGAGCAGGCTATATAATATGCTCCATATGGAGAAAGGGAGCAGGCTATATAATATGCTCCAGTCTCATATGGAGAAATGGAGCAGGCTATATAATATGCTCCAGTCTCCATATGGAGAAAGGGAGCAGGCTATACAATATGCTCCAGTCTCCATATGGAGAAAGGGAGCAGGCTATATAATATGCTCCAGTCTCCATGTGGAGAAAGGGAGCAGGCTATATAATATGCTCCAGTCTCCATATGGAGAAAGGGAGCAGACATTATAATATGCTCCATATATGGAGAAAGGGAGCAGACATTATAATATGCTCCATATAAGAAGAAAGGGAGCAGGCTATATAATATGCTCCAGTCTCCATATGGAGAAAGGGAGCAGACATTATAATATGCTCCATATATGGAGAAAGGGAGCAGACATTATAATATGCTCCATATAAGAAGAAAGGGAGCAGGCTATATAATATGCTCCATATATGGAGAAAGGGAGCAGGCTATACAATATGCTCCAGTCTCCATATGGAGAATGGGAGCAGGCTATATAATATGCTCCAGTCTCATATGGAGAAAGGGAGCAGGCTATATAATATGCTCCAGTCTCCATATGGAGAAAGGGAGCAGGCTATATAATATGCTCCAGTCTCATATGGAGAAAGGGAGCAGGCTATATAATATGCTCCAGTCTCATATGGAGAAAGGGAGCAGGCTATATAATATGCTCCAGTCTCCATATGGAGAAAGGGAGCAGGCTATATAATATGCTCCAGTCTCATATGGAGAAAGGGAGCAGGCTATATAATATGCCCCAGTCTCCATATGGAGAAAGGGAGCATATTATATAGCCTGCTCCAGTCTCATATGGAGAAAGGGAGCAGGCTATATAATATGCTCCAGTCTCCATATGGAGAAAGGGAGCAGGCTATATAATATGCTCCAGTCTCATATGGAGAAAGGGAGCAGGCTATATAATATGCTCCAGTCTCAAATGGAGAAAGGGAGCAGGCTATATAATATGCTCCAGTCTCATATGGAGAAAGGGAGCAGGCTATATAATATGCTCCAGTCTCCATATGGAGAAAGGGAGGAGGCTATATAATATGCTCCAGTCTCCATATGGAGAAAGGGAGCAGGCTATATAATATGCTCCAGTCTCGTATGGAGAAAGGGAGCAGGCTATATAATATGCTCCAGTCTCGTATGGAGAAAGGGAGCAGGCTATATAATATGCTCCAGTCTCATATGGAGAAAGGGAGCAGGCTATATAATATGATCCAGTCTCATATGGAGAAAGGGAGCAGGCTATATAATATGCTCCAGTCTCCATATGGAGAAAGGGAGGAGGCTATATAATATGCTCCAGGCTCATATGGAGAAAGGGAGCAGGCTATATAATATGCTCCATATGAAGAAAGGGAGCAGGCTATATAATATGCTCCAGTCTCATATGGAGAAAGGGAGCAGGCTATATAATATGCTCCAGTCTCAAATGGAGAAAGGGAGCAGGCTATATAATATGCTCCAGTCTCATATGGAGAAAGGGAGCAGGCTATATAATATGCTCCAGTCTCCATATGGAGAAAGGGAGGAGGCTATATTATATGCTCCAGTCTCCATATGAAGAAAGGGAGCAGGCTATATAATATGCTCCAGTCTCGTATGGAGAAAGGGAGCAGGCTATATAATATGCTCCAGTCTCGTATGGAGAAAGGGAGCAGGCTATATAATATGCTCCAGTCTCATATGGAGAAAGGGAGCAGGCTATATAATATGATCCAGTCTCATATGGAGAAAGGGAGCAGGCTATATAATATGCTCCAGTCTCATATGGAGAAAGGGAGCAGGCTATATAATATGCTCCATATGGAGAAAGGGAGCAGGCTATATAATATGCTCCAGTCTCATATGGAGAAAGGGAGCAGGCTATATAATATGCTCCAGTCTCATATGGAGAAAGGGAGCAGGCTATATAATATGCCCCAGTCTCCATATGGAGAAAGGGAGCATATTATATAGCCTGCTCCAGTCTCATATGGAGAAAGGGAGCAGGCTATATAATATGCTCCAGTCTCCATATGGAGAAAGGGAGCAGGCTATATAATATGCTCCAGTCTCATATGGAGAAAGGGAGCAGGCTATATAATATG
Source organism: Salvelinus fontinalis (assembly GCF_029448725.1). NCBI lineage: Eukaryota > Metazoa > Chordata > Actinopteri > Salmoniformes > Salmonidae > Salvelinus > Salvelinus fontinalis. The sequence goes on from NC_074679.1 coordinate 2,285,401, forward strand.
CTCCAGTCTCAAATGGAGAAAGGGAGCAGGCTATATAATATGCTCCAGTCTCATATGGAGAAAGGGAGCAGGCTATATAATATGCTCCAGTCTCCATATGGAGAAAGGGAGGAGGCTATATAATATGCTCCAGTCTCCATATGGAGAAAGGGAGCAGGCTATATAATATGCTCCAGTCTCGTATGGAGAAAGGGAGCAGGCTATATAATATGCTCCAGTCTCGTATGGAGAAAGGGAGCAGGCTATATAATATGCTCCAGTCTCATATGGAGAAAGGGAGCAGGCTATATAATATGATCCAGTCTCATATGGAGAAAGGGAGCAGGCTATATAATATGCTCCAGTCTCCATATGGAGAAAGGGAGGAGGCTATATAATATGCTCCAGGCTCATATGGAGAAAGGGAGCAGGCTATATAATATGCTCCATATGAAGAAAGGGAGCAGGCTATATAATATGCTCCAGTCTCATATGGAGAAAGGGAGCAGGCTATATAATATGCTCCAGTCTCATATGGAGAAAGGGAGCAGGCTATATAATATGCTCCAGTCTCATATGGAGAAAGGGAGCAGGCTATATAATATGCTCCATATATGGAGAAAGGGAGCAAGCTATATAATATGCTCCAGTCTCATATGGAGAAAGGGAGCAGGCTATATAATATGCTCCAGTCTCATATGGAGAAAGGGAGCAGGCTATATAATATGCTCCAGTCTCATATGGAGAAAGGGAGCAGGCTATATAATATGCTCCAGTCTCATATGGAGAAAGGGAGCAGGCTATATAATATGCACCAGTCTCCATATGGAGAAAGGGAGCAGGCTATATAATATGCTCCAGTCTCATATGGAGAAAGGGAGCAGGCTATATAATATGCTCCATATATGGAGAAAGGGAGCAGGCTATATAATATGCTCCATATATGGAGAAAGGGAGCAGGCTATATAATATGCTCCATATATGGAGAAAGGGAGCAGGCTATATAATATGCTCCAGTCTCCATATGGAGAAAGGGAGCAGGCTATATAATATGCTCCAGTCTCGTATGGCGAAAGGGAACAGGCTATATAATATGCTCCAGTCTCCATATGGAGAAAGGGAGCAGACATTATAATATGCTCCATATAAGAAGAAAGGGAGCAGGCTATATAATATGCTCCATATATGGAGAAAGGGAGCAGGCTATATAATATGCTCCAGTCTCCATATGGAGAAAGGGAGCAGGCTATATAATATGCTCCAGTCTCGTATGGAGAAAGGGAGCAGGCTATATAATATGCTCCAGTCTCCATATGGAGAAAGGGAGCAGACATTATAATATGCTCCATATAAGAAGAAAGGGAGCAGGCTATATAATATGCTCCATATATGGAGAAAGGGAGCAGGCTATATAATATGCTCCAGTCTCCATATGGAGAAAGGGAGCAGACATTATAATATGCTCCATATAAGAAGAAAGGGAGCAGGCTATATAATATGCTCCAGTCTCCATATGGAGAAAGGGAGCAGACATTATAATATGCTCCATATAAGAAGAAAGGGAGCAGGCTATACAATATGCTCCAGTCTCCATATGGAGAAAGGGAGCAGGCTATATAATATGCTCCAGTCTCATATGGAGAAAGGGAGCAGGCTATATAATATGCTCCAGTCTCGTATGGAGAAAGGGAGCAGGCTATATAATATGCTCCAGTCTCCATATGGAGAAAGGGAGCAGACATTATAATATGCTCCATATATGGAGAAAGGGAGCAGGCTATACAATATGCTCCAGTCTCCATATGGAGAAAGGGAGCAGGCTATATAATATGCTCCAGTCTCATATGGAGAAAGGGAGCAGGCTATATAATATGCTCCAGTCTCGTATGGAGAAAGGGAGCAGGCTATATAATATGCTCCAGTCTCCATATGGAGAAAGGGAGCAGGCTATATAATATGCTCCAGTCTCATATGGAGAAAGGGAGCAGGCTATATAATATGCCCCAGTCTCCATATGGAGAAAGGGAGCAGGCTATATAATATGTTCCAGTCTCCATATGGAGAAAGGGGGCAGGCTATATAATATGCTCCAGTCTCATATGGAGAAAGGGAGCAGGCTATACAATATGCTCCAGTCTCATATGGAGAAAGGGAGCAGGCTATATAATATGCTCCATATGGAGAAAGGGAGCAGGCTATATAATATGCTCCAGTCTCATATGGAGAAAGGGAGCAGGCTATATAATATGCTCCAGTCTCCATATGGAGAAAGGGAGCAGGCTATACAATATGCTCCAGTCTCCATATGGAGAAAGGGAGCAGGCTATATAATATGCTCCAGTCTCATATGGAGAAAGGGAGCAGGCTATATAATATGCTCCAGTCTCGTATGGAGAAAGGGAGCAGGCTATATAATATGCTCCAGTCTCCATATGGAGAAAGGGAGCAGGCTATATAATATGCTCCAGTCTCATATGGAGAAAGGGAGCAGGCTATATAATATGCCCCAGTCTCCATATGGAGAAAGGGAGCAGGCTATATAATATGTTCCAGTCTCCATATGGAGAAAGGGGGCAGGCTATATAATATGCTCCAGTCTCATATGGAGAAAGGGAGCAGGCTATACAATATGCTCCAGTCTCATATGGAGAAAGGGAGCAGGCTATATAATATGCTCCATATGGAGAAAAGGAGCAGGCTATATAATATGCTCCAGTCTCATATGGAGAAAGGGAGCAGGCTATATAATATGCTCCAGTCTCCATATGGAGAAAGGGAGCAGGCTATACAATATGCTCCAGTCTCCATATGGAGAAAGGGAGCAGGCTATATAATATGCTCCAGTCTCCATGTGGAGAAAGGGAGCAGGCTATATAATATGCTCCAGTCTCCATATGGAGAAAGGGAGCAGACATTATAATATGCTCCATATATGGAGAAAGGGAGCAGACATTATAATATGCTCCATATAAGAAGAAAGGGAGCAGGCTATATAATATGCTCCAGTCTCCATATGGAGAAAGGGAGCAGACATTATAATATGCTCCATATATGGAGAAAGGGAGCAGACATTATAATATGCTCCATATATGGAGAAAGGGAGCAGACATTATAATATGCTCCATATAAGAAGAAAGGGAGCAGGCTATATAATATGCTCCATATATGGAGAAAGGGAGCAGGCTATACAATATGCTCCAGTCTCCATATGGAGAAAGGGAGCAGGCTATATAATATGCTCCAGTCTCATATGGAGAAAGGGAGCAGGCTATATAATATGCTCCAGTCTCCATATGGAGAAAGGGAGCAGGCTATATAATATGCTCCAGTCTCATATGGAGAAAGGGAGCAGGCTATATAATATGCTCCAGTCTCATATGGAGAAAGGGAGCAGGCTATATAATATGCTCCAGTCTCCATATGGAGAAAGGGAGCAGGCTATATAATATGCTCCAGTCTCATATGGAGAAAGGGAGCAGGCTATATAATATGCCCCAGTCTCCATATGGTGAAAGGGAGCAGGCTATATAATATGCTCCAGTCTCATATGGAGAAAGGGAGCAGGCTATATAATATGCTCCAGTCTCCATATGGAGAAAGGGAGCAGGCTATATAATATGCTCCAGTCTCATATGGAGAAAGGGAGCAGGCTATATAATATGCTCCAGTCTCAAATGGAGAAAAGGAGCAGGCTATATAATATGCTCCAGTCTCATATGGAGAAAGGGAGCAGGCTATACAATATGCTCCAGTCTCCATATGGAGAAAGGGAGCAGGCTATATAATATGCTCCAGTCTCATATCTCATCTCCTGGATGTCATAAGGTGAATGCACCAATTTGTAAGTCGCTCTGGATAAGAGCGTCTGCTAAATGACTTAAATGTAATGTAAATGTCATATGGAGAAAGGGAGCAGGCTATACAATATGCTCCAGTCTCCATATGGAGAAAGGGAGCAGGCTATATAATATGCTCCAGTCTCGTATGGCGAAAGGGAGCAGGCTATATAATATGCTCCAGTCTCCATATGGAGAAAGGGAGCAGACATTATAATATGCTCCATATATGGAGAAAGGGAGCAGACATTATAATATGCTCCATATAAGAAGAAAGGGAGCAGGCTATATAATATGCTCCATATATGGAGAAAGGGAGCAGGCTATACAATATGCTCCAGTCTCCATATGGAGAAAGGGAGCAGGCTATATAATATGCTCCAGTCTCATATGGAGAAAGGGAGCAGGCTATATAATATGCTCCAGTCTCGTATGGAGAAAGGGAGCAGGCTATATAATATGCTCCAGTCTCCATATGGAGAAAGGGAGCAGGCTATATAATATGCTCCAGTCTCATATGGAGAAAGGGAGCAGGCTATATAATATGCCCCAGTCTCCATATGGAGAAAGGGAGCAGGCTATATAATATGCTCCAGTCTCCATATGGAGAAAGGGGGCAGGCTATATAATATGCTCCAGTCTCATATGGAGAAAGGGAGCAGGCTATACAATATGCTCCAGTCTCATATGGAGAAAGGGAGCAGGCTATATAATATGCTCCATATGGAGAAAGGGAGCAGGCTATATAATATGCTCCAGTCTCATATGGAGAAAGGGAGCAGGCTATATAATATGCTCCAGTCTCCATATGGAGAAAGGGAGCAGGCTATACAATATGCTCCAGTCTCCATATGGAGAAAGGGAGCAGGCTGTATAATATGCTCCAGTCTCCATGTGGAGAAAGGGAGCAGGCTATATAATATGCTCCAGTCTCCATATGGAGAAAGGGAGCAGACATTATAATATGCTCCATATATGGAGAAAGGGAGCAGACATTATAATATGCTCCATATAAGAAGAAAGGGAGCAGGCTATATAATATGCTCCAGTCTCCATATGGAGAAAGGGAGCAGACATTATAATATGCTCCATATATGGAGAAAGGGAGCAGACATTATAATATGCTCCATATAAGAAGAAAGGGAGCAGGCTATATAATATGCTCCATATATGGAGAAAGGGAGCAGGCTATACAATATGCTCCAGTCTCCATATGGAGAAAGGGAGCAGGCTATATAATATGCTCCAGTCTCATATGGAGAAAGGGAGCAGGCTATATAATATGCTCCAGTCTCCATATGGAGAAAGGGAGCAGGCTATATAATATGCTCCAGTCTCATATGGAGAAAGGGAGCAGGCAATATAATATGCTCCAGTCTCATATGGAGAAAGGGAGCAGGCTATATAATATGCTCCAGTCTCCATATGGAGAAAGGGAGCAGGCTATATAATATGCTCCAGTCTCATATGGAGAAAGGGAGCAGGCTATATAATATGCCCCAGTCTCCATATGGAGAAAGGGAGCAGGCTATATAATATGCTCCAGTCTCATATGGAGAAAGGGAGCAGGCTATATAATATGCTCCAGTCTCCATATGGAGAAAGGGAGCAGGCTATATAATATGCTCCAGTCTCATATGGAGAAAGGGAGCAGGCTATATAATATGCTCCAGTCTCAAATGGAGAAAGGGAGCAGGCTATATAATATGCTCCAGTCTCATATGGAGAAAGGGAGCAGGCTATATAATATGCTCCAGTCTCCATATGGAGAAAGGGAGGAGGCTATATTATATGCTCCAGTCTCCATATGAAGAAAGGGAGCAGGCTATATAATATGCTCCAGTCTCGTATGGAGAAAGGGAGCAGGCTATATAATATGCTCCAGTCTCGTATGGAGAAAGGGAGCAGGCTATATAATATGCTCCAGTCTCATATGGAGAAAGGGAGCAGGCTATATAATATGATCCAGTCTCATATGGAGAAAGGGAGCAGGCTATATAATATGCTCCAGTCTCATATGGAGAAAGGGAGCAGGCTATATAATATGCTCCATATGGAGAAAGGGAGCAGGCTATATAATATGCTCCAGTCTCATATGGAGAAAGGGAGCAGGCTATATAATATGCTCCAGTCTCATATGGAGAAAGGGAGCAGGCTATATAATATGCTCCAGTCTCATATGGAGAAAGGGAGCAGGCTATATAATATGCTCCATATATGGAGAAAGGGAGCAAGCTATATAATATGCTCCAGTCTCATATGGAGAAAGGGAGCAGGCTATATAATATGCTCCAGTCTCCATATGGAGAAAGGGAGCAGGTTATATAATATGCTCCAGTCTCATATGGAGAAAGGGAGCAGGCTATATAATATGCTCCAGTCTCATATGGAGAAAGGGAGCAGGCTATATAATATGCTCCAGTCTCCATATGGAGAAAGGGAGCAGGCTATATAATATGCTCCAGTCTCATATGGAGAAAGGGAGCAGGCTATATAATATGCTCCATATATGGAGAAAGGGAGCAGGCTATATAATATGCTCCATTAATGGAGAAAGGGAGCAGGCTATATAATATGCTCCATATATGGAGAAAGGGAGCAGGCTATATAATATGCTCCAGTCTCCATATGGAGAAAGGGAGCAGGCTATATAATATGCTCCAGTCTCGTATGGCGAAAGGGAACAGGCTATATAATATGCTCCAGTCTCCATATGGAGAAAGGGAGCAGACATTATAATATGCTCCATATAAGAAGAAAGGGAGCAGGCTATATAATATGCTCCATATATGGAGAAAGGGAGCAGGCTATATAATATGCTCCATATATGGAGAAAGGGAGCAGGCTATATAATATGCTCCATATATGGAGAAAGGGAGCAGGCTATATAATATGCTCCAGTCTCCATATGGAGAAAGGGAGCAGGCTATATAATATGCTCCAGTCTCGTATGGAGAAAGGGAGCAGGCTATATAATATGCTCCAGTCTCCATATGGAGAAAGGGAGCAGACATTATAATATGCTCCATATAAGAAGAAAGGGAGCAGGCTATATAATATGCTCCATATATGGAGAAAGGGAGCAGGCTATATAATATGCTCCTGTCTCCATATGGAGAAAGGGAGCAGACATTATAATATGCTCCATATAAGAAGAAAGGGAGCAGGCTATATAATATGCTCCAGTCTCCATATGGAGAAAGGGAGCAGACATTATAATATGCTCCATATATGGAGAAAGGGAGCAGGCTATACAATATACTCCAGTCTCCATATGGAGAAAGGGAGCAGGCTATATAATATGCTCCAGTCTCATATGGAGAAAGGGAGCAGGCTATATAATATGCTCCAGTCTCGTATGGAGAAAGGGAGCAGGCTATATAATATGCTCCAGTCTCCATATGGAGAAAGGGAGCAGGCTATATAATATGCTCCAGTCTCATATGGAGAAAGGGAGCAGGCTATATAATATGCCCCAGTCTCCATATGGAGAAAGGGAGCAGGCTATATAATATGCTCCAGTCTCCATATGGAGAAAGGGGGCAGGCTATATAATATGCTCCAGTCTCATATGGAGAAAGGGAGCAGGCTATACAATATGCTCCAGTCTCATATGGAGAAAGGGAGCAGGCTATATAATATGCTCCATATGGAGAAAGGGAGCAAGCTATATAATATGCTCCAGTCTCATATGGAGAAAGGGAGCAGGCTATATAATATGCTCCAGTCTCCATATGGAGAAAGGGAGCAGGCTATACAATATGCTCCAGTCTCCATATGGAGAAAGGGAGCAGGCTATATAATATGCTCCAGTCTCCATGTGGAGAAAGGGAGCAGGCTATATAATATGCTCCAGTCTCCATATGGAGAAAGGGAGCAGACATTATAATATGCTCCATATATGGAGAAAGGGAGCAGACATTATAATATGCTCCATATAAGAAGAAAGGGAGCAGGCTATATAATATGCTCCAGTCTCCATATGGAGAAAGGGAGCAGACATTATAATATGCTCCATATATGGAGAAAGGGAGCAGACATTATAATATGCTCCATATATGGAGAAAGGGAGCAGACATTATAATATGCTCCATATAAGAAGAAAGGGAGCAGGCTATATAATATGCTCCATATATGGAGAAAGGGAGCAGGCTATACAATATGCTCCAGTCTCCATATGGAGAAAGGGAGCAGGCTATATAATATGCTCCAGTCTCATATGGAGAAAGGGAGCAGGCTATATAATATGCTCCAGTCTCCACATGGAGAAAGGAGCAGGCTATATAATATGCTCCAGTCTCATATGGAGAAAGGGAGCAGGCTATATAATATGCCCCAGTCTCCATATGGAGAAAGGGAGCAGGCTATATAATATGCTCCAGTCTCATATGGAGAAAGGGAGCAGGCTATATAATATGCTCCAGTCTCCATATGGAGAAAGGGAGCAGGCTATATAATATGCTCCAGTCTCATATGGAGAAAGGGAGCAGGCTATATAATATGCTCCAGTCTCAAATGGAGAAAGGGAGCAGGCTATATAATATGCTCCAGTCTCATATGGAGAAAGGGAGCAGGCTATATAATATGCTCCAGTCTCCATATGGAGAAAGGGAGGAGGCTATATAATATGCTCCAGTCTCGTATGGAGAAAGGGAGCAGGCTATATAATATGCTCCAGTCTCATATGGAGAAAGGGAGCAGGCTATATAATATGCTCCAGTCTCATATGGAGAAAGGGAGCAGGCTATATAATATGCTCCAGTCTCATATGGAGAAAGGGAGCAGGCTATATAATATGCTCCAGTCTCATATGGAGAAAGGGAGCAGGCTATATAATATGCTCCAGTCTCCATATGGAGAAAGGGAGGAGGCTATATAATATGCTCCAGTCTCATATGGAGAAAGGGAGCAGGCTATATAATATGCTCCATATGGAGAAAGGGAGCAGGCTATATAATATGCTCCAGTCTCATATGGAGAAAGGGAGCAGGCTATATAATATGCTCCAGTCTCATATGGAGAAAGGGAGCAGGCTATATAATATGCTCCAGTCTCATATGGAGAAAGGGAGCAGGCTATATAATATGCTCCATATATGGAGAAAGGGAGCAGGCTATATAATATGCTCCAGTCTCATATGGAGAAAGGGAGCAGGCTATATAATATGCTCCATATATGGAGAAAGGGAGCAGGCTATATAATATGCTCCATATGTGGAGAAAGGGTGCAGGCTATATAATATGCTCCATATATGGAGAAAGGGAGCAGGCTATATAATATGCTCCAGTCTCCATATGGAGAAAGGGAGCAGGCTATATAATATGCTCCAGTCTCATATGGAGAAAGGGAGCAGGCTATATAATATGTTCCAGTCTCATATGGAGAAAGGGAGCAGGCTATATAATATGCTCCAGTCTCATATGGAGAAAGGGAGCAGGCTATATAATATGCTCCAGTCTCATATGGAGAAAGGGAGCAGGCTATATAATATGCTCCAGTCTCCATATGGAGAAAGGGAGCAGGCTATATAATATGCTCCAGTCTCATATGGAGAAAGGGAGCAGGCTATATAATATGCTCCAGTCTCATATGGAGAAAGGGAGCAGGCTATATAATATGCTCCAGTCTCATATGGAGAAAGGGAGCAGGCTATATAATATGCTCCATATGGAGAAAGGGAGCAGGCTATATAATATGCTCCAGTCTCCATATGGAGAAAGGGAGCAGGCTATATAATATGCTCCAGTCTCATATGGAGAAAGGGAGCAGGCTATATAATATGCTCCATATGGAGAAAGGGAGCAGGCTATATAATATGCTCCAGTCTCCATATGGAGAAAGGGAGCAGGCTATATAATATGCTCCAGTCTCATATGGAGAAAGGGAGCAGGCTATATAATATGCTCCAGTCTCATATGGAGAAAGGGAGCAGGCTATATAATATGCTCCAGTCTCATATGGAGAAAGGGAGCAGGCTATATAATATGCTCCATATATGGAGAAAGGGAGCAGGCTATATAATATGCTCCATATATGGAGAAAGGGAGTAGGTTGAGAGGTACGAGTTTCCCAGATGAGGTAAACCATGAAGCAAACACATGGTACTATGTTCTATGATCTCAGTGTTTTGTAGACCTAACTGTAGTAAAAAAAACAATAGCACAATCACATCTAAGTTTTTGTTTTACAATGACTTGTGTGGAAAACATCTGCTGTTAATTGCACATGCAGAGCACCATCAAAGAGTTGCTCGGCCCATCAATAAAAACAATGGTAGGCCCGAACAGAAATATTCCAAGTTGCATTAAGGTTAGGTGCTTTCAAAGATGCATTCCAGGATTTGTACACAAGCAACTATCCCTCTGGCTATGGATGTCCAGGACAAATAGGCCTAACCTTAACCCCAAACTTAACCCCAAACCGTAACCCTAACAGGCCTAACCTTAACCCCAAACTTAACCCCAAACCGTAACCCTAACAGGCCTAACCTTAACCCTAACCTTAACCCCAAACCGTAACCCTAACAGGCCTAACCTTAACCCCAAACCATAACCCTAACAGGCCTATCCGTAACCCCAAACCGTAACCCTAACAGGCCTAACCTTAACCCCTAACCGTAACCCTAACAGGCCTAACCGTAACCCCAAACCGTAACCCTAACAGGCCTAACCTTAACCTTAACCCCAAACCGTAACCCTAACAGGCCTAACCTTAACCCCAAACCGTAACCCTAACAGGCCTAACCTTAACCCCAAACCGTAACCCTAACAGGCCTAACCTTAACCCTAACCGTAACCCTAACAGGCCTAACCTTAACCCCAAACCGTAACCCTAACACCTAACCTTAACCCCAAACCGTAACCCTAACAGGCCTAACCTTAACCCCAAACCGTAACCCTAACAGGCCTAACCTTAACCCCAAACCGTAACCCTAACAGGCCTAACCTTAACCCCAAACCACAATCCTAACAGGCCTAACCTTAACCCCAAACCATAACCCTAACAGGCCTAACCTTAACCCCAAACCGTGACCCTAACACCTAACCGTAACCCCAAACCGTAACCCTAACACCTAACCGTAACACCTAACCGTAACCCCAAACCGTAACCCCAAACCGTAACCCTAACACCTAACCGTAACCCCAAACCGTAACCCTAACACCTAACCCACCCAATCCTGAACATTCCATTAGTGTGTCAACAATATAGAATGGAACACCAGCTTGCCGCTCTCTCTGTGTGGTTGCGTGGCAACGGGGGCCCTCGACAACCAGGGGTTCCTGACATCATTCAGGATGACTTCATGTCTTGGCCCCATCATGAGGATGGATACAGTTATGGCAAGGAATTAGACCAAATATCACTGGTTAGTGTGTAACCTAGTCTTTATTCCTGTCTTCATCATCATTAAAACATTTTAAGAAGACGCCCCCCAATTACATTTCCGCCGTTAGCCGATGTTACCTTCAGCGAATGATCGGGGGGCCAGAAGATAGTGATAAATAATGTGTACACTGCAAATTGACCACAAGAATCCCAAACAGACAAGGGGCTCTTATATATACTATTTGCCAGAGTATATATACTATTTGCCAGAGTATATATACTATTTGCCAGAGTATATATACTATTTGCCAGAGTATATATACTATTTGCCAGAGTATATATACTATTTGCCAGAGTATATATACTATTTGCCAGAGTATATATACTATTTGCCAGAGTATATATCCTATTTGCCAGAGTATATATCCTATTTGCCAGAGTATATATACTATTTGCCAGAGTATATATACTATTTGCCAGAGTATATATACTATTTGCCAGAGTATATATACTATTTGCCAGAGTATATATACTATTTGCCAGAGTATATATACTATTTGCCAGAGTATATATACTATTTGCCAGAGTATATATACTATTTGCCAGAGTCCCACTCGACCGGTCACAACTCTCCTTCCCTGGCAATAGAGAACAGTCAAACTCCAGCCAACACGTTTTAAAAGGTCAAAGGTGAGGCCAAATCTCCCAACAAACCTAACGCAATGGTACATCTATGCCCAGGCGATAGCGCTGTAGGTTCAGGGGTGTTTCAGAAATATCTGAGCTATTTTCACTATCGAAACGATCCGTGCACTTGCTGGTGTTGGGCGCGAAAGGGCCCGGGTTTTGATGAGTAAACAAGTTGTGGCTTTGTCGACGCTTCAGCCCCTCAACGGCCAATCAGAACGTGCTCCATAGCGGAACACATGGTTGCTTTAGGTAGTGTATTTTGCGTTGTTTTATGTGTTGTCGTGGAATCAACTGAGATGGCAATGTTCATCCATTTATAGTTTGTTAAATGGCTTACAGGAAACGAAATAACAAACTGTAGACCTATCTTTGCTAAAACCTTGAACCCATTTTGCAGTCCACGTTGTTCTCAGTAACTGCATGTCTTCAGTAGCATCCACACCGATATAGGGGCTAGGCCTGCTGTACACTGCATTATGGCTGAGCGTGGACATGTCAAACATTGTCAATAAGCGAGATGAAATTGATTATTGCTAAGGCCTAAAAAGAAAATAAATAATTATAATCAAATTCTAAACAAAATAAAAACTTGTTTTAAATAGTCGGTCACATTTACAGGCCCCATCGTTTCTCTCCGTGGGCATAAAATATGAAAACAATGCAGACTATGGAGGGTTTTACGCACGTCCAAACTTTCCACAGTAGCTGGACAAAGATCCTATATGAATAATAGAGAGAATGTCCGCTCACCGTTTCACTGCCCCCCAATAAGGCCTGTGTTTTATGGACATAATCGGAACCATTTTACAGAGCAGATCTCATTCACACATCTCCAGAGGTTTCATTGCAAGCGCGCCGCGGACGTAGTCCCCATAAAACCAGGAAGGGGAATCATTCTAATACGTTTGGTTATAATAAAACGGAATGAAAAAGCAAGAATAACAAGTCTTCTTTATAGTGGGCCTAAGGGAGGGATTGGATTTTAAACATGTAAAACGGAAAACAGGCCATTTTTTTACAGGCTACAGAGAACTTCTAAATATGAGGTTCGACCTCAATTCACCGAGGTTCTCATCCCTCGTTTCATGATGGGCGTTTTACGTCCAAAACGGGACCTGCGTGGTTAAAACGATGTGGGCCTGTCTACAATGCAGAGATTAAAAAGGGAATGCCAGCTCACTGTTTAAACTCCTCTCAAACTTTTTATTTTAATAAAGCTTTGGTGATTTAATATTTATTTCCAAGTGGTCTCAGGAGCCAAACCCTTTATCGACAGTCACAGACTTCTTTGCGATTGCATTGGACAGACAACAAAAAAAACTTTAATTTAGAGGAGGGGGGGGGATATGCTTGGTTTTTATAAAAAAAGAAATGGGACATGACATATGTTTCTAAATAGGAAGTATACAGGCACCAAAAGCACGTTAGGCTTCTCTTGTTCCGTGTTCATGTGCGTCGCGGCTGGATAGGCTGAGTTTCCGCTGTCAGAAATTCATAACTAACTGCGTTACCGCTAAACCCAGCCTTGGGTTGGTTTTAAATATCCCCATCAGTTCTGCCTGAAATTAGCACTTTGGATAATGTTTTTAAGGACACACCTCCACATATTTCCACCCCTCCCATCTGAGCTCAAGCGAGCTGATATAAGACATATAAGACAGGTAAATCCCCGAACCATGGCGTCATGGTTCGGGAATTTACCTGTCTTATATGTCTTATATCAGCTCGCTTGAGCTCAGATGGGAGGGGTGGAAATATGGGAGGTGTGTCCTTAAAAACAGGCCTGGAAAATACCAGTGAGACAGTTTTTACATTTCTTTCTTTCTTTCTTCCTTCCTTTCTCTCTTTCTTCCTTCCTTTCCTTGCTTCTTTCTTTAGTAACCATGGTATTACATTAGATTCCAGTGAGACAGTTTTTACATTTCTTTCTTCCTTCCTTTCTTTCTCTCTTTCTTTCTTTCTTTCTTTCTTTCTTCCTTCCTTTCCTTGCTTCTTTCTTTAGTAACCATGGTATTACATTAGATTCGGTGATGTTATCATAACAGTGCTGTAATGGAATTAGAGTTTTGTTTGTTATGGGAGCATCATTACATTATATTTATTTTTCCATGAGAGCAGCCCCCCCCCCCCCACATCTCCCCTTCATTGCTGTATTGAGTTTAACCCCCCCTCCTCCATGCTGTGTTGATGTCCCCTCCTCCTCCATACTGTGTTGAGATCCCCCCCCCTCCTCCTCCTCCTCCATACTGTGTTGAGATCCCCCCCCTCCTCCTCCTCCTCCATGCTGTGTTGAGATCAACCCCCCTCCTCCTCCTCCATGCTGTGTTGAGATCCCCCCCCTCCTCCTCCTCCATGCTGTGTTGAGATCCCCCCCCCCTCCTCCTCCTCCATGCTGTGTTGAGGTCCCCCCCCCCCCTCCTCCTCCTCCATGCTGTGTTGAGGCCCCCCCCTCCTCCTCCTCCATGCTGTGTTGAGGTCCCCCCCCCCCCTCCTCCTCCTCCATGCTGTGTTGAGCCCCCCCCTCCTCCTCCTCCATGCTGTGTTGAGATCCCCCCCCTCCTCCTCCTCCTCCATGCTGTGTTGAGGTCCCCCCCCTCCTCCTCCTCCTCCTCCATGCTGTGTTGAGGCCCCCCCCCCTCCTCCTCCATGCTGTGTTGAGATCCCCCCCCTCCTCCTCCTCCATGCTGTGTTGAGATCCCCCCCCCCCCTCCTCCTCCATACTGTGTTGAGGTCCCCGCCCTCCTCCTCCTCCTCCATGCTGTGTTGAGGTCCCCCCCCCCCTCCTCCATGCTGTGTTGAGGTCCCCCCCCCTCCTCCATGCTGTGTTGAGGTCCCCCCCCCCTCCTCCATGCTGTGTTGAGGTCCCCCCCCCCTCCTCCTCCTCCTCCATGCTGTGTTGAGATCCCCCCCCCTCCTCCTCCTCCATGCTGTGTTGAGGTCCCCCCCCCCTCCTCCTCCTCCTCCTCCATGCTGTGTTGAGGTCCCCCCCCCCCTCCTCCTCCTCCTCCTCCATGCTGTGTTGAGGTCCCCCCCCCCTCCTCCTCCTCCTCCTCCATGCTGTGTTGAGGTCCCCCCCCCCCTCCTCCATGCTGTGTTGAGGTCCCCCCCCCTCCTCCATGCTGTGTTGAGATCCCCCCCCTCCTCCTCCTCCATACTGTGTTGAGATCCCCCCCCCTCCTCCTCCTCCATGCTGTGTTGAGATCCCCCCCCCCCCTCCTCCTCCATACTGTGTTGAGATCCCCCCCCCTCCTCCTCCTCCATGCTGTGTTGAGATCCCCCCCCCCCTCCTCCATGCTGTGTTGAGATCTAGCCCCCCCCCTCCTCCATGCTGTGTTGAGGCCCCCCCCCTCCTCCTCCTCCATGCTGTGTTGAGATCAACCCCCCCCCCTCCTCCTCCATGCTGTGTTGAGATCAACCCCCCCCCCCTCCTCCTCCTCCATGCTGTGTTGAGATCAACCCCCCCCCCCTCCTCCTCCATGCTGTGTTGAGATCAACCCCCCCCCCCCTCCTCCTCCATGCTGTGTTGAGATCAACCCCCCCCCCTCCTCCTCCATGCTGTGTTGAGATCAACCCCCCCCCCCCTCCTCCTCCTCCATGCTGTGTTGAGATCAACCCCCCCCCCCTCCTCCTCCTCCATGCTGTGTTGAGATCCAGCCCCCCCCCCCCCTCCTCCATGCTGTGTTGAGGTCCCCCCCCCCCCTCCTCCTCCTCCTCCATGCTGTGTTGAGGTCCCCCCCCCTCCTCCATGCTGTGTTGAGATCCCCCCCCCCTCCTCCATGCTGTGTTGAGATCCCCCCCCCCCCCCCCTCCTCCATGCTGTGTTGAGATCCCCCCCCCCTCCTCCTCCTCCTCCATACTGTGTTGAGATCCCCCCCCCCCCCCCTCCTCCATGCTGTGTTGAGATCCCCCCCCTCCTCCTCCTCCATGCTGTGTTGAGATCCCCCCCCCCCCTCCTCCATGCTGTGTTGAGATCCAGCCCCCCCCCCTCCTCCATGCTGCCCCCCCCCCCCCATGCTGTGTTGAGGCCCCCCCCCTCCTCCTCCTCCATGCTGTGTTGAGATCAACCCCCCCCCCCGCCTCCTCCTCCATGCTGTGTTGAGGTCCCCCCCCCTCCTCCATACTGTGTTGAGATCCCCCCCCCCTCCTCCTCCTCCATGCTGTGTTTGAGATCCCCCCCCCCCCTCCTCCATGCTGTGTTGAGATCCCCCCCCCCCCCTCCTCCTCCTCCATGCTGTGTTGAGATCAACCCCCCCCCCCCTCCTCCTCCTCCATGCTGTGTTGAGATCAACCCCCCCCCTCCTCCATGCTGTGTTGAGATCAACCCCCCCCCCCCTCCTCCTCCTCCATGCTGTGTTGAGATCCCCCCCCCCTCCTCCATGCTGTGTTGAGATCCAGCCCCTCCCCCTCCTCCATGCTGTGTTGAGATCAACCCCCCCCTCCTCCTCCTCCATGCTGTGTTGAGATCCCCCCCCCCCTCCTCCTCCTCCATGCTGTGTTGAGGTCCCCCCCCTCCTCCTCCTCCATGCTGTGTTGAGGTCCCCCCCCCTCCTCCTCCTCCATGCTGTGTTGAGGTCCCCCCCCCCTCCCTCCTCCTCCTCCATGCTGTGTTGAGGTCCCCCCCCCTCCTCCTCCATGCTGTGTTGAGGTCCCCCCCCCTCCTCCTCCATGCTGTGTTGAGGTCCCCCCCCCCCCTCCTCCATGCTGTGTTGAGGTCCCCCCCCCCCTCCTCCATGCTGTGTTGAGATCCCCCCCCCTCCTCCTCCTCCTCCATAATGTGTTGAGGTCCCCCCCCCCCCCCCTCCTCCATGCTGTGTTGAGGTCCCCCCCCCCCCCCATGCTGTGTTGAGATCCCCCCCTCCTCCTCCTCCTCCATGCTTGTGTTGAGGTCCCCCCCCCCCCTCCTCCATGCTGTGTTGAGGTCCCCCCCCCCCTCCTCCATGCTGTGTTGAGGTCCCCCCCCCCCTCCTCCATGCTGTGTTGAGGTCCCCCCCCCCCCCTCCTCCATGCTGTGTTGAGATCCCCCCTCCTCCTCCTCCTCCATGCTGTGTTGAGGTCCCCCCCCCCCCCCCCCCCTCCCTCCATGCTGTGTTGAGGTCCCCCCCCCCCCCTCCTCCTCCATGCTGTGTTGAGATCCACGGAGTGTGTCTATGTCGTTGGATGGGTCTGACATGGATCCCTGTCCACTCCTTTTGACCAGAGTGCTAGGGATGAATAGGGTTCCATTTCAGTATCACTCTATAGAGTCCTCTAGCATGAACACTAGAGGTTTCTCTCCGTGAGTCCTCTAGCACGAACACTAGAGGTTTCTCTCCGTGTGTCCTCCTCCACGAACACTAGAGGTTTCTCTCCGTGTGTCCTCTAGCATGAACACTAGAGGTTTCTCTCCGTGTGTCCTCTAGCAGGAACACTAGAGGTTTCTCTCCGTGAGTCCTCTAGCATGAACACTAGAGGTTTCTCTCCGTGTGTCCTCTAGCACGAACACTAGAGGTTTCTCTCCGTGTGTCCTCTAGCATGAACACTAGAGGTTTCTCTCCGTGTGTCCTCCTCCACGAACACTAGAGGTTTCTCTCCGTGTGTCCTCTAGCACGAACACTAGAGGTTTCTCTCCGTGTGTCCTCTAGCATGTTACATTTACATTACATTTAAGTCATTTAGCAGACGCTCTTATCCAGAGCGACTTACAAATTGGTGCATTCACCTTATGACATCCAGTGGAACAGCCACTTTACAATAGTGCATCTAGATCTTTTAAGGGGGGGGGGGGGGGGGGGGGGGGGGCAGAAGGATTGCTTTATCCTAGGTATTCCTTGAAGAGGTGGGGTTTCAGGTGTCTCCGGAAGGTGGTGATTGACTCCGCTGTCCTGGCGTCGTGAGGGAGTTTGTTCCACCATTGGGGTGCCAGAGCAGCGAACAGTTTTGACTGGGCTGAGCGGGAACTGTACTTCCTCAGTGGTAGGGAGGCGAGCAGGCCAGAGGTGGATGAACGCAGTGCCCTTGTTTGGGTGTAGGGCCTGATCAGAGCCTGAAGGTACTGAGGTGCCGTTCCCCTCACAGCTCCGTAGGCAAGCACCATGGTCTTGTAGCGGATGCGAGCTTCAACTGGAAGCCAGTGGAGAGAGCGGAGGAGCGGGGTGACGTGAGAGAACTTGGGAAGGTTGAACACCAGCCGGGCTGCGGCGTTCTGGATGAGTTGTAGGGGTTTAATGGCACAGGCAGGGAGCCCAGCCAACAGCGAGTTGCAGTAATCCAGACGGGAGATGACAAGTGCCTGGATTAGGACCTGCGCCGCTTCCTGTGTGAGGCAGGGTCGTACTCTGCGGATGTTGTAGAGCATGAACCTACAGGAACGGGCCACCGCCTTGATGTTGGTGGAGAACGACAGGGTGTTGTCCAGGATCACGCCAAGGTTCTTAGCGCTCTGGGAGGAGGACACAATGGAGTTGTCAACCGTGATGGCGAGATCATGGAACGGACAGTCCTTCCCCGGGAGGAAGAGCAGCTCCGTCTTGCCGAGGTTCAGCTTGAGGTGGTGATCCGTCATCCACACTGATATGTCTGCCAGACATGCAGAGATGCGATTCGCCACCTGGTCATCAGAAGGGGGAAAGGAGAAGATTAATTGTGTGTCGTCTGCATAGCAATGATAGGAGAGACCATGTGAGGTTATGACAGAGCCAAGTGACTTGGTGTATAGCGAGAATAGGAGAGGGCCTAGAACAGAGCCCTGGGGGACACCAGTGGTGAGAGCGCGTGGTGAGGAGACAGATTCTCGCCACGCCACCTGGTAGGAGCGACCTGTCAGGTAGGACGCAATCCAAGCGTGGGCCGCGCCGGAGATGCCCAACTCGGAGAGGGTGGAGAGGAGGATCTGATGGTTCACAGTATCGAAGGCAGCCGATAGGTCTAGAAGGATGAGAGCAGAGGAGAGAGAGTTAGCTTTAGCAGTGCGGAGCGCCTCCGTGATACAGAGAAGAGCAGTCTCAGTTGAGTGACTAGTCTTGAAACCTGACTGATTTGGATCAAGAAGGTCATTCTGAGAGAGATAGCAGGAGAGCTGGCCAAGGACGGCACGTTCAAGAGTTTTGGAGAGAAAAGAAAGAAGGGATACTGGTCTGTAGTTGTTGACATCGGAGGGATCGAGTGTAGGTTTTTTCAGAAGGGGTGCAACTCTCGCTCTCTTGAAGACGGAAGGGACGTAGCCAGCGGTCAAGGATGAGTTGATGAGCGAGGTGAGGTAAGGTAGAAGGTCTCCGGAAATGGTCTGGAGGAGAGAGGAGGGGATAGGGTCAAGCGGGCAGGTTGTTGGGCGGCCGGCCGTCACAAGACGCGAGATTTCATCTGGAGAGAGAGGGGAGAAAGAGGTCAAAGCACAGGGTTGGGCAGTGTGAGCAGAACCAGCGGTGTCGTTTGACTTAGCAAACGAGGATCGGATGTCGTCGACCTTCTTTTCAAAATGGTTGACGAATGAACACTAGAGCATGAACACTAGAGGTTTCTCTCCGTGTGTCCTCTAGCACGAACACTAGAGGTTTCTCTCCGTGAGTCCTCTAGCCCGAACACTAGAGGTTTCTCTCCGTGTGTCCTCTAGCATGAACACTAGAGGTTTCTCTCCGTGCGTCCTCTAGCACGAACACTAGAGGTTTCTCTCCGTGAGTCCTCTAGCCCGAACACTAGAGGTTTCTCTCCGTGTGTCCTCTAGCATGAACACTAGAGGTTTCTCTCCGTGTGTCCTCCTCCACGAACACTAGAGGTTTCTCTCCGTGCGTCCTCTAGCACGAACACTAGAGGTTTCTCTCCGTGTGTCCTCTAGCACGAACACTAGAGGTTTCTCTCCGTGTGTCCTCTAGCACGAACACTAGAGGTTTCTCTCCGTGTGTCCTCTAGCATGAACACTAGAGGTTTCTCTCCGTGTGTCCTCCTCCACGAACACTAGAGGTTTCTCTCCGTGAGTCCTCTAGCACGAACACTAGAGGTTTCTCTCCGTGTGTCCTCTAGCACGAACACTAGAGGTTTCTCACCGTGTGTCCTCTAGCATGAACACTAGAGGTTTCTCTCCGTGTGTCCTCTAGCACGAACACTAGAGGTTTCTCTCCGTGCGTCCTCTAGCACGAACACTAGAGGTTTCTCTCCGTGTGTCCTCTAGCACGAACACTAGAGGTTTCTCTCCGTGTGTCCTCTAGCACGAACACTAGAGGTTTCTCTCCGTGTGTCCTCCTCCACGAACACTAGAGGTTTCTCTCCGTGTGTCCTCTAGCATGAACACTAGAGGTTTCTCTCCGTGAGTCTTCTAGCAGGAACACTAGAGGTTTCTCTCCGTGTGTCCTCTAGCATGAACACTAGAGGTTTCTCTCCGTGAGTCCTCTAGCAGGAACACTAGAGGTTTCTCTCCGTGAGTCCTCTAGCAGGAACACTAGAGGTTTCTCTCCGTGAGTCCTCTAGCATGAACACTAGAGGTTTCTCTCCGTGAGTCCTCTAGCAGGAACACTAGAGGTTTCTCTCCGTGTGTCCTCTAGCACGAACACTAGAGGTTTCTCTCCGTGTGTCCTCTAGCACGAACACTAGAGGTTTCTCTCCGTGTGTCCTCCTCCACGAACACTAGAGGTTTCTCTCCGTGCGTCCTCCTCCACGAACACTAGAGGTTTCTCTCCGTGCGTCCTCTAGCACGAACACTAGAGGTTTCTCTCCGTGAGTCCTCTAGCATGAACACTAGAGGTTTCTCTCCGTGTGTCCTCTAGCACGAACACTAGAGGTTTCTCTCCGTGTGTCCTCCTCCACGAACACTAGAGGTTTCTCTCCGTGAGTCCTCTAGCCCGAACACTAGAGGTTTCTCTCCGTGTGTCCTCTAGCATGAACACTAGAGGTTTCTCACCGTGTGTCCTCCTCCACGAACACTAGAGGTTTCTCTCCGTGCGTCCTCTAGCACGAACACTAGAGGTTTCTCTCCGTGTGTCCTCCTCCACGAACACTAGAGGTTTCTCTCCGTGTGTCCTCTAGCATGAACACTAGAGGTTTCTCTCCGTGTGTCCTCTAGCATGAACACTAGAGGTTTCTCTCCGTGTGTCCTCCTCCACGAACACTAGAGGTTTCTCTCCGTGCGTCCTCTAGCACGAACACTAGAGGTTTCTCTCCGTGTGTCCTCCTCCACGAACACTAGAGGTTTCTCTCCGTGTGTCCTCCTCCACGAACACTAGAGGTTTCTCTCCGTGTGTCCTCCTCCACGAACACTAGAGGTTTCTCTCCGTGTGTCCTCTAGCACGAAGACTAGAGGTTTCTCTCCGTGTGTCCTCTAGCACGAACACTAGAGGTTTCTCTCCGTGTGTCCTCCTCCACGAACACTAGAGGTTTCTCTCCGTGAGTCCTCTAGCATGAACACTAGAGGTTTCTCTCCGTGTGTCCTCTAGCAGGAACACTAGAGGTTTCTCTCCGTGAGTCCTCTAGCACGAACACTAGAGGTTTCTCTCCGTGTGTCCTCTAGCACGAACACTAGAGGTTTCTCTCCGTGTGTCCTCTAGCAGGAACACTAGAGGTTTCTCTCCGTGAGTCCTCTAGCAGGAACACTAGAGGTTTCTCTCCGTGAGTCCTCTAGCACGAACACTAGAGGTTTCTCTCCGTGTGTCCTCTAGCACGAACACTAGAGGTTTCTCTCCGTGTGTCCTCTAGCATGAACACTAGAGGTTTCTCTCCGTGTGTCCTCTAGCATGAACACTAGAGGTTTCTCTCCGTGTGTCCTCTAGCACGAACACTAGAGGTTTCTCTCCGTGTGTCCTCTAGCAGGAACACTAGAGGTTTCTCTCCGTGAGTCCTCTAGCACGAACACTAGAGGTTTCTCTCCGTGTGTCCTCTAGCACGAACACTAGAGGTTTCTCTCCGTGTGTCCTCTAGCAGGAACACTAGAGGTTTCTCTCCGTGTGTCCTCTAGCAGGAACACTAGAGGTTTCTCTCCGTGAGTCCTCTAGCATGAACACTAGAGGTTTCTCTCCGTGCGTCCTCTAGCACGAACACTAGAGGTTTCTCTCCGTGTGTCCTCCTCCACGAACACTAGAGGTTTCTCTCCGTGTGTCCTCCTCCACGAACACTAGAGGTTTCTCTCCGTGTGTCCTCTAGCATGAACACTAGAGGTTTCTCTCCGTGTGTCCTCTAGCATGAACACTAGAGGTTTCTCTCCGTGTGTCCTCTAGCACGAAGACTAGAGGTTTCTCTCCGTGTGTCCTCTAGCACGAACACTAGAGGTTTCTCTCCGTGTGTCCTCCTCCACGAACACTAGAGGTTTCTCTCCGTGTGTCCTCTAGCACGAACACTAGAGGTTTCTCTCCGTGTGTCCTCTAGCATGAACACTAGAGGTTTCTCTCCGTGAGTCCTCTAGCACGAACACTAGAGGTTTCTCTCCGTGTGTCCTCCTCCACGAACACTAGAGGTTTCTCTCCGTGTGTCCTCTAGCACGAACACTAGAGGTTTCTCTCCGTGAGTCCTCTAGCCCGAACACTAGAGGTTTCTCTCCGTGTGTCCTCTAGCATGAACACTAGAGGTTTCTCTCCGTGTGTCCTCCTCCACGAACACTAGAGGTTTCTCTCCGTGTGTCCTCTAGCATGAACACTAGAGGTTTCTCTCCGTGTGTCCTCCTCCACGAACACTAGAGGTTTCTCTCCGTGAGTCCTCTAGCACGAACACTAGAGGTTTCTCTCCGTGTGTCCTCCTCCACGAACACTAGAGGTTTCTCTCCGTGAGTCCTCTAGCACGAACACTAGAGGTTTCTCTCCGTGTGTCCTCTAGCACGAACACTAGAGGTTTCTCACCGTGTGTCCTCTAGCATGAACACTAGAGGTTTCTCTCCGTGTGTCCTCTAGCACGAACACTAGAGGTTTCTCTCCGTGCGTCCTCTAGCACGAACACTAGAGGTTTCTCTCCGTGTGTCCTCTAGCACGAACACTAGAGGTTTCTCACCGTGTGTCCTCTAGCATGAACACTAGAGGTTTCTCTCCGTGTGTCCTCTAGCACGAACACTAGAGGTTTCTCTCCGTGTGTCCTCTAGCACGAACACTAGAGGTTTCTCTCCGTGTGTCCTCTAGCATGAACACTAGAGGTTTCTCTCCGTGTGTCCTCCTCCACGAACACTAGAGGTTTCTCTCCGTGTGTCCTCCTCCACAAACACTAGAGGTTTCTCTCCGTGTGTCCTCCTCCACGAACACTAGAGGTTTCTCTCCGTGTGTCCTCTAGCATGAACACTAGAGGTTTCTCTCCGTGAGTCTTCTAGCAGGAACACTAGAGGTTTCTCTCCGTGAGTCCTCTAGCAGGAACACTAGAGGTTTCTCTCCGTGTGTCCTCCTCCACGAACACTAGAGGTTTCTCTCCGTGTGTCCTCTAGCATGAACACTAGAGGTTTCTCTCCGTGAGTCTTCTAGCAGGAACACTAGAGGTTTCTCTCCGTGTGTCCTCTAGCATGAACACTAGAGGTTTCTCTCCGTGAGTCCTCTAGCAGGAACACTAGAGGTTTCTCTCCGTGAGTCCTCTAGCAGGAACACTAGAGGTTTCTCTCCGTGAGTCCTCTAGCATGAACACTAGAGGTTTCTCTCCGTGAGTCCTCTAGCAGGAACACTAGAGGTTTCTCTCCGTGTGTCCTCTAGCACGAACACTAGAGGTTTCTCTCCGTGTGTCCTCTAGCACGAACACTAGAGGTTTCTCTCCGTGTGTCCTCCTCCACGAACACTAGAGGTTTCTCTCCGTGCGTCCTCCTCCACGAACACTAGAGGTTTCTCTCCGTGCGTCCTCTAGCACGAACACTAGAGGTTTCTCTCCGTGAGTCCTCTAGCATGAACACTAGAGGTTTCTCTCCGTGTGTCCTCTAGCACGAACACTAGAGGTTTCTCTCCGTGTGTCCTCCTCCACGAACACTAGAGGTTTCTCTCCGTGAGTCCTCTAGCCCGAACACTAGAGGTTTCTCTCCGTGTGTCCTCTAGCATGAACACTAGAGGTTTCTCACCGTGTGTCCTCCTCCACGAACACTAGAGGTTTCTCTCCGTGCGTCCTCTAGCACGAACACTAGAGGTTTCTCTCCGTGTGTCCTCCTCCACGAACACTAGAGGTTTCTCTCCGTGTGTCCTCTAGCATGAACACTAGAGGTTTCTCTCCGTGTGTCCTCTAGCATGAACACTAGAGGTTTCTCTCCGTGTGTCCTCCTCCACGAACACTAGAGGTTTCTCTCCGTGCGTCCTCTAGCACGAACACTAGAGGTTTCTCTCCGTGTGTCCTCCTCCACGAACACTAGAGGTTTCTCTCCGTGTGTCCTCCTCCACGAACACTAGAGGTTTCTCTCCGTGTGTCCTCCTCCACGAACACTAGAGGTTTCTCTCCGTGTGTCCTCTAGCACGAAGACTAGAGGTTTCTCTCCGTGTGTCCTCTAGCACGAACACTAGAGGTTTCTCTCCGTGTGTCCTCCTCCACGAACACTAGAGGTTTCTCTCCGTGTGTCCTCTAGCATGAACACTAGAGGTTTCTCTCCGTGCGTCCTCTAGCACGAACACTAGAGGTTTCTCTCCGTGTGTCCTCCTCCACGAACACTAGAGGTTTCTCTCCGTGTGTCCTCCTCCACGAACACTAGAGGTTTCTCTCCGTGTGTCCTCTAGCAGGAACACTAGAGGTTTCTCTCCGTGTGTCCTCTAGCATGAACACTAGAGGTTTCTCTCCGTGTGTCCTCTAGCATGAACACTAGAGGTTTCTCTCCGTGAGTCCTCCTCCACGAACACTAGAGGTTTCTCTCCGTGTGTCCTCCTCCACGAACACTAGAGGTTTCTCTCCGTGTGTCCTCCTCCACGAACACTAGAGGTTTCTCTCCGTGTGTCCTCTAGCATGAACACTAGAGGTTTCTCTCCGTGTGTCCTCCTCCACGAACACTAGAGGTTTCTCTCCGTGTGTCCTCTAGCACGAAGACTAGAGGTTTCTCTCCGTGTGTCCTCTAGCACGAACACTAGAGGTTTCTCTCCGTGTGTCCTCCTCCACGAACACTAGAGGTTTCTCTCCGTGTGTCCTCTAGCATGAACACTAGAGGTTTCTCTCCGTGTGTCCTCCTCCACGAACACTAGAGGTTTCTCTCCGTGTGTCCTCCTCCACGAACACTAGAGGTTTCTCTCCGTGTGTCCTCTAGCATGAACACTAGAGGTTTCTCTCCGTGTGTCCTCCTCCACGAACACTAGAGGTTTCTCTCCGTGAGTCCTCTAGCAGGAACACTAGAGGTTTCTCTCCGTGTGTCCTCCTCCACGAACACTAGAGGTTTCTCTCCGTGAGTCCTCTAGCAGGAACACTAGAGGTTTCTCTCCGTGTGTCCTCCTCCACGAACACTAGAGGTTTCTCTCCGTGAGTCCTCTAGCATGAACACTAGAGGTTTCTCTCCGTGTGTCCTCTAGCATGAACACTAGAGGTTTCTCTCCGTGTGTCCTCTAGCATGAACACTAGAGGTTTCTCTCCGTGTGTCCTCTAGCACGAACACTAGAGGTTTCTCTCCGTGTGTCCTCTAGCACGAACACTAGAGGTTTCTCTCCGTGTGTCCTCTAGCACGAACACTAGAGGTTTCTCTCCGTGTGTCCTCTAGCACGAACACTAGAGGTTTCTCTCCGTGAGTCCTCTAGCATGAACACTAGAGGTTTCTCTCCGTGTGTCCTCCTCCACGAACACTAGAGGTTTCTCTCCGTGTGTCCTCTAGCAGGAACACTAGAGGTTTCTCTCCGTGTGTCCTCCTCCACGAACACTAGAGGTTTCTCTCCGTGAGTCCTCTAGCAGGAACACTAGAGGTTTCTCTCCGTGTGTCCTCCTCCACGAACACTAGAGGTTTCTCTCCGTGTGTCCTCTAGCAGGAACACTAGAGGTTTCTCTCCGTGTGTCCTCCTCCACGAACACTAGAGGTTTCTCTCCGTGTGTCCTCTAGCACGAACACTAGAGGTTTCTCTCCGTGTGTCCTCTAGCAGGAACACTAGAGGTTTCTCTCCGTGTGTCCTCCTCCACGAACACTAGAGGTTTCTCTCCGTGTGTCCTCTAGCAGGAACACTAGAGGTTTCTCTCCGTGTGTCCTCCTCCACGAACACTAGAGGTTTCTCTCCGTGTGTCCTCCTCCACGAACACTAGAGGTTTCTCTCCGTGTGTCCTCCTCCACGAACACTAGAGGTTTCTCTCCGTGTGTCCTCTAGCATGAACACTAGAGGTTTCTCTCCGTGTGTCCTCTAGCACGAACACTAGAGGTTTCTCACTACAGAGCCTTCTTGGCACAACGTTGTGTGTGTGTGTGTGTGTGTGTGTGTGTGTGTGTGTGTGTGTGTGTGTGTGTGTGTGTGTGTGTGTGTGTGTGTGTGTGTGTGTGTGTGTGTGTGTGTGTGTGTGTGTGTGTGTGTGTGTGTGTAAATGTTGCAGTGTCACTTCATGATAGGCTAAATGTGTTATCTGACAACGCAGTGAGTCTCAGGCCATTGAAATGAGGTCATAAGAGCCCTCCTTGTAATTGGGTTTGATGGCTCCAGATCCCCCAGGGGAGTCACAACCATGAGACCATGAGACCAAGCTTAATATAGATCCGTGTAATAATAGCAGGCCTATTTAACATCATCATGAAGCAGGCCTATTTAACATCACGAAGCAGGCCTATTTAACATCATAATGAAGCAGGCCTATTTAACATCACGAAGCAGGCCTATTTAACATCATAATGAAGCAGGCCTATTTAACATCACGAAGCAGGCCTATTTAACATCATAATGAAGCAGGCCTATTTAACATCACGAAGCAGGCCTATTTAACATCATCATGAAGCAGGCCTATTTAACATCACGAAGCAGGCCTATTTAACATCATAATGAAGCAGGCCTATTTAACATCATCACGAAGCAGGCCTATTTAACATCATCACGAAGCAGGCCTATTTAACATCATCACGAAGCAGGCCTATTTAACATCATAATGAAGCAGGCCTATTTAACATCGTAATGAAGCAGGCCTATAAAACATCGTAATGAAGCAGGCCTATTTAACATCATCATGAAGCAGGCCTATTTAACATCATCACGAAGCAGGCCTATTTAACATCGTAATGAAGCAGGCCTATTTAACATCATAATGAAGCAGGCCTATTTAACATCATCATGAAGCAGGCCTATTTAACATCATAATGAAGCAGGCCTATAAAACATCGTAATGAAGCAGGCCTATTTAACATCATAATGAAGCAGGCCTATTTAACATCATAATGAAGCAGGCCTATTTAACATCATAATGAAGCAGGCCTATTTAACATCATCATGAAGCAGGCCTATTTAACATCGTAATGAAGCAGGCCTATTTAACATCATCATGAAGCAGGCCTATTTAACATCATAATGAAGCAGGCCTATTTAACATCATAATGAAGCAGGCCTATTTAACATCATAATGAAGCAGGCCTATTTAACATCGTAATGAAGCAGGCCTATAAAACATCGTAATGAAGCAGGCCTATTTAACATCATCATGAAGCAGGCCTATTTAACATCATCACGAAGCAGGCCTATTTAACATCGTAATGAAGCAGGCCTATTTAACATCATAATGAAGCAGGCCTATTTAACATCATCATGAAGCAGGCCTATTTAACATCATAATGAAGCAGGCCTATTTAACATCATAATGAAGCAGGCCTATTTAACATCATAATGAAGCAGGCCTATTTAACATCATAATGAAGCAGGCCTATTTAACATCATAATGAAGCAGGCCTATTTAACATCATAATGAAGCAGGCCTATTTAACATCATAATGAAGCAGGCCTATTTAACATCATAATGAAGCAGGCCTATTTACTGCATACAAAGTGGAAATGTCAATAAACATAAGTTCTTACCAACTTCAAGTCACAAAGGATAACAGATAAATGACTAAATTAATGCTTGGCTTGGCTATTAGCGGCCTAAATCCCACACAAACAAAACAGAGGTGAGGACCAACCTACCCGTTTAAATACCTGACCATAGACTTAGACAGACGGCACTCCTACCACGAGCACCATTTGTAATCACGTGACCATAGAGGTGGGTAGAGAGCGATCACTAATCAGGGAATTCTGTACATTTAGGGTTCTTAGTAATAGCAGTGTCTGTCTGTCTGTCTGTCTGTCTGTCTGTCTGTCTGTCTGTCTGTCTGTCTGTCTGTCTGTCTGTGGAAACAGTAAGGAAACCCATTCTTCCTGTTTAAACACCTAATCTACTAATCTGGCCATAAATCTGTAGACATCCCATAATCTGTGTATCTAGGAGACCCTGTAGACATCCCATCATCTCTGTATCTAGGAGACCCTGTAGACATCCCAACATCTCTGTATCTAGGAGACCCTGTAGACATCCCATCATCTCTGTATCTAGGAGACCCTGTAGACACCCCATCATCATCTCTGTATCTAGGAGACCCTGTAGACATCCCATCATCTCTGTATCTAGGAGACCCTGGAGACATCCCATATATTGAAATATCTGGGTTAAAAGATTCCAGTCAGAGTGCAGTTCAAATGGACAAATGGCCCCCTATTCCCTATATAGTGCACTACTTTTGACCGTAGCCCTATGGCCTCTGGTGCACTATGTAGGGATATAGGGGGCCATTTGGGAAACAGGCTCTCTCCGTTTGTTCTCTTCTCCTGAGAAATGGAAAGTGAGGTCATGAAGGTGCCTGACAGAGACCTGGATGGGAGTTCATCTGAGGGAGTTCTGTTCTCTAGGTGTGCGTGAGCGTGTGTGTGAGCGTGTTTGTGTGTGTGTGAGTGTGTGTGTGAGCGTGTGTGTGTGAGTGAGTGAGCTCTAAACTTTAAGCCTCTCCCCTGACAGACCGTTAATAACACAGAAGTGAAGAATGCAGTTCTCTCTCCACTCCTCTTCAATTCTATCCTCTCTTTCCCTCAGACAACGTCTCCCCCTTTCCTTCAAATATTAACATATTAACTCTCTCTGTCTCTCTGTGTCCTCTGTCTCTGTCTCTCTGTGTCCTCGTTCCTCTCTTCCACTTTGTTTTCCTCTCAGCCTCTCACTCCTACACCTCCTCTGTCATCATCTGTCTCTCTGTGTCCTCTGTCTCTGTGTCTCTGTGTCCTCTGTCTCTGTCTCTGTCTCTCTGTCATCATCTGTGTCCTCTGTCTCTGTCTCTCTGTGTCCTCTGTCTCTGTCTCTGTCATCATCTGTGTCCTCTGTCTCTGTCTCTCTGTGTCCTCTGTCTCTGTCTCTGTCTCTCTGTCATCATCTGTGTCCTCTGTCTCTGTCTCTCTGTGTCCTCTGTCTCTGTCTCTGTCTCTCTGTCATCATCTGTGTCCTCTGTCTCTGTCTCTCTGTGTCCTCTGTCTCTGTCTCTGTCTCTCTGTCATCATCTGTGTCCTCTGTCTCTGTCTCTCTGTGTCCTCTGTCTCTGTCTCTGTCTCTCTGTGTCCTCTGTCTCTGTCTCTCTGTCATCATGTCTGTCCTCTGTCTCTGTCTCTCTGTCATCCTCTGTGATCCTCTGTCTCTGTCTCTCTGCCATCAATTAAAGTCGAATGGAAACACTCGTTATGATGAAATATCTAGGTTAAAATATTAATATTATAACACTGGAGTCAGATTCCATTCAGATAACACTGGAGTCAGATAACACTGGAGTCAGATTCCAGTCAGATAACACTAGAGTCAGATTCCAGTCAGATAACACTAGAGTCAGAATCCAGTCAGATAACACTAGAGTCAGATTCCAGTCAGATAACACTGGAGTCAGATTCCAGTCAGATAACACTAGAGTCAGATAACACTAGAGTCAGAATCCAGTCAGATAACACTAGAGTCAAATTCCAGTCAGATAACACTGGAGTCAGATTCCAGTCAGATAACACTAGAGTCAGATTCCAGTCAGATAACACTAGAGTCAGAATCCAGTCAGATAACACTAGAGTCAGATTCCAGTCAGATAACACTAGAGTCAGATTCCAGTCAGATAACACTAGAGTCAGATTCCAGTCAGATAACACTAGAGTCAGATTCCAGTCAGATAACACTAGAGTCAGATTCCAGTCAGATAACACGAGTCATGCTATAGACTGGGTGTCTCACACCTTTGAGGATGATGGAGAATGTGACACTATGTGGATTTTCAAACAGGGTTGATAGCGTTACCAAACGTCTACAGTGTGAGAGACGAGAGTTGGCATCAATAAGACTGAAACATCTAACCAGGGCCGTAATATCTTCTAACTGGTAACCCAGCTTTCCTTCTGACCCCAGCTTCCTGTGTTTTGACCCCTGACCTCTGTGTGCTGCAACATCTAATCTCTAACTTCTGTGTGATCTGCCCCCCCCGCAGATGACCCGGTCCCCGCGGGTGGATCCGCAGCAGCAGGGTCAGCTCACAGGGAGTTTCGATGAGAAGGCGTACCTGTTGGGGAAACAGCTGAAGGTGGGAGACGACCCTTACAGAGACCACGCCTTCAACCTGGCCGAGAGCGACCGACTGGGCTCCGAGCGGGTCATCAGAGACACACGACACTACAGGTGACTACATACAGACTGACTGGGCTACGAGCGGGTCATCAGAGACACACGACACTACAGGTGACTACATACAGACCGCCTGGGCTCCGAGCGGGTCATCAGAGACACACGACACCACAGGTGACTACATACAGACTGACTGGGCTCCGAGCGGGTCATCAGAGACACACGACACTACAGGTGACTACATACAGACCGACTGGGCTCCGAGCGGGTCATCAGAGACACACGACACTACAGGTGACTACATACAGACCGACTGGGCTCCGAGCGGGTCATCAGAGACACACGACACTACAGGTGACTACATACAGACCGCCTGGGCTCCGAGCGGGTCATCAGAGACACACGACACCACAGGTGACTACATACAGACTGACTGGGCTCCGAGCGGGTCATCAGAGACACACGACACTACAGGTGACTACATACAGACTGACTGGGCTCCGAGCGGGTCATCAGAGACACACGACACTACAGGTGACTACATACAGACTGACTGGGCTCCGAGCGGGTCATCAGAGACACACGACACTACAGGTGACTACATACAGACTGACTGGTCTCCGAGCGGGTCATCAGAGACACACGACACTACAGGTGACTACGTACAGACTGACTGAGCTCCGAGCGGGTCATCAGAGACACACGACACTACATACAGACTGACTGGTCTCTGAGCGGGTCATCAGAGACACACGACACTACATACAGACTGACTGGTCTCTGAGCGGGTCATCAGAGACACACGACACTACAGGTGTCTTAAAAAGTTATAAAAGCAAACATACATTATGATTTATAGTGGTATTGCTTTTCATGCGCAGGGTGAACGGGACAGTATGCACAGTAGTTGTGAATACTTTACTAAAACAATGTTTCTTCGTATTGTTTGTAGATGTGCCTCCGTGAATTACGACGCTGACCTTCCTCCTACGAGCGTCGTCATCACCTTCCACAATGAAGCACGCTCCACCCTGCTACGCACCATCAAAAGGTAAGGAACCGCCAAATGCCTTTCACAATGAAGAATTTACCCAAGTGTTTAATGCTGCCCTTTCTCTCCTTCTCTCCCTCCCTCTCTCAGTGTCCTGATGAGGAGCCCTCCCTCTTTGATCCAGGAGATCATCCTGGTAGACGACTTCAGTACCGACCGTGAGTCTCTCTGCTTGTTCTCAGGCCTCCTCATGAAATAGTCTCTGGTCTTTACACGGCTCCCACCGTGAGTCTCTCTGCTTGTTCTCAGTCCTCCTCATGAAATAGTCTCTGGTCTTTACACGGCTCCCACTGTGAGTCTCTCCGCTTGTTCTCAGGCCTCCTCATGAAATAGTCTCGGGTCTTTACACGGCTCCCACCGTGAGTCTCTCTGCTTGTTCTCAGTCCTCCTCATGAAATAGTCTCTGGTCTTTACACGGCTCCCACCGTGAGGCTCTGACAATAAAACCTGCTCTCTGTGAGGTCCCTGTTCGTTCTCTTTCGGTCTCTACTTTTTACGAGTCTCTCTTTAAAAGATGTTCAGAGCTGATTCTCTCTATTTCTGTCTGTCTTGTTTTGACCTCGTGTGTCGACCTGTCAGAAAAACACATGGAGAAATACATGAAGAGACAGACGGGGCGACCATGAGAGGGGGAATAAAGAGGACATGCTCAGAGATTTAGATTGGGGCTTTGTCAAGGGATATATCCAGGATCTGTTGTCGCAAGAGATTGGGTCATTTTATATTAACGCCAGCCAGGACGTGACTATCAGTCACTGTGTGATCACACACACACACACACACACACACACCACACACCACACACCACACACCACACACCACACAGACAGACAGACAGACAGACAGACAGACAGACAGACAGACAGACAGACAGACAGACAGACAGACAGACAGACAGACAGACAGACAGGAGGTTTAAGCAGCCGTAGGTCCTTGCTAGTAAAGTATTTTCAAACATGAAGTTTAGGAGTGAGGGTTTGGGGCAGACACCTCTCAGTATAAATAACATGACGTTTAGTAGTCAGGGTTTGGGACAGACACCTCTCAGTATAAATAACATGACGTTTAGTAGTCAGGGTTTGGGACAGACACCTCTCAGTATAAATAACATGACGTTTAGTAGTCAGGGTTTGGGACAGACACCTCTCAGTATAAATAACATGACGTTTAGTAGTCAGGGTTTGGGACAGACACCTCTCAGTATAAATAACATGACGTTTAGTAGTCAGGGTTTGGGACAGACACCTCTCAGTATAAATAACATGACGTTTAGTAGTCAGGGTTTGGGACAGACACCTCTCAGTATAAATAACATGACGTTTAGTAGTCAGGGTTTGGGACAGACACCTCTCAGTATAAATAACATGACGTTTAGTAGTCAGGGTTTGGGACAGACACCTCTCAGTATAAATAACATGACGTTTAGTAGTCAGGGTTTGGGACAGACACCTCTCAGTATAAATAACATGACGTTTAGTAGTCAGGCTTTGGGACAGACACCTCTCAGTATAAATAACATGACGTTTAGTAGTCAGGGTTTGAGACAGACACCTCTCAGTATAAATAACATGACGTTTAGTAGTCAGGGTTTGGGACAGACACCTCTCAGTATAAATAACATGACGTTTAGTAGTCAGGGTTTGGGACAGACACCTCTCAGTATAAATAACATGACGTTTAGTAGTCAGGGTTTGGGACAGACACCTCTCAGTATAAATAGTTGTCTAAACAATGACTTTGTAATTATTTATTAATTATTTATTTGTACTATATTAATTGAACAATATGTTTGTTATTGCCTTGGATTGAATTAGAACTGTATCATGAAGTAATTAAATGTCCTACATTTGGAAAATTAACAGTTTTTTAAAAGCATTTTTTTGCCTTTTGGACAGCAATTTACACTACTTCAGTAGAAAAGCCTTGAAAGGGCCCTTCTTTTGAGCAGAACCTTATCGGCCCTAGTGCACTATGAAGGGAATAGGGGCCCAGAATCACAGACCATTCTGCAGACCAGGAAGCTCAGGGGAGGATAATCCTTTTAATGCTAGCCTTAATCACCAGAGGATTGTTGCCTTAATCACCAGAGAACTGCCCTTAATCAAGGACACTGTTACTGATCGAGATGAAAGGACCATGTGACTCCACTAGACAGACGGACGGACAGACGGACGAGCGGGCAGGCATACAGGCAGTCAGACAAGCAGACAGACAGGCAGTCAGACAGACAGTTAGACAGACAGGCAGTCAGACAGGCAGACAGACAGACAGGCAGTTAGACAGACAGGCAGTCAGACAGACAGGCAGACAGGCAGTTAGACAGACAGGCAGTTAGACAGACAGGAAGTCAGATAGACAAGCAGACAGACAGGCAGTCAGTCAGACAGACAGGCAGGAAGTCAGGCAGGCAGACAGACAGACAG
Organism: Salvelinus fontinalis; assembly: GCF_029448725.1. Taxonomy (NCBI): domain Eukaryota; kingdom Metazoa; phylum Chordata; class Actinopteri; order Salmoniformes; family Salmonidae; genus Salvelinus; species Salvelinus fontinalis. Next base: position 2,319,162 of record NC_074679.1, read on the forward strand.
ACAGACAGACAGACAGACAGACAGACAGACAGACAGACAGACAGACAATCAAACAGTCAGTCAGTCAGTCAGACAGGTCTTACACAGGAATGTCACATGTACAGTAAGTTCTTAGGTTAAAACACACAACACACAAAACATACAACACACACAACACACACAACACACACAACACACACAACACACACAACACACACAACACAACAGACACACAACATACACAACACAACAGACACTCAACACACACAACACACACAACATACAACACACACAACACACACAACACACACAACACAACAGACACACAACATACACAACACACACAACACAACAGACACTCAACACACTCAACACACACAACATACAACACACACAACACAACACACACAACATACAACAAACACACACAACACACACAACATACAACAAACACACACAACACACACAACACAACAGACACACAACATACACAACACAACAGACACACAACATACACAACACACACACACACACACAAACACACACAACACACACAACACAACAGATACACAACACACACATAATGTGGAGTCTCAACAGGACTCTAGCCAGGCTGTAGATCTCTGTGTGTGTGTGTGTGTGTGTGTGTGTGTGTGTGTGTGTGTGTGTGTGTGTGTGTGTGTGTGTGTGTGTGTGTGTGTGTGTGTGTGTGTGTGTGTGTGTGTGTGTGTGTGTGTGTGTGTGTGTGTGTTGTTGATAATTGGATCATCTCTCTGCAGACACACCATATCCTGTTTTAAAGTGAGACTGAGAGCAGTGTGTGTGTTTTCTAACGGGACATCCTCTCTTGTCTTCCAGCTGAGGATTGCCAGCTGCTCTCCCAGATCCCCAAAGTACGCTGCCTGAGGAACAGCCGCCGAGAGGGTGAGAGTCAAATTAAATCAAGTAACATTTGTGAAGAGAGTGTGTTTGTAAATAAATAAATAACTTTTCCCGCAAAAAAACGGAAGTGTCGTTCAAAAGTACAAAATAAAAAAACGATATAAAACTGTATGTAGTCTACCCTCTGGATCAGAGAGTCTGCTAAATGACTCACCCTCTGGATCAGAGAGTCTGCTAAATGACTCACCCTCTGGATCAGAGAGTCTGCTAAATGACTCACCCTCTGGATCAGAGAGTCTGCTAAATGACTCACCCTCTGGATCAGAGAGTCTGCTAAATGACTCACCCTCTGGATCAGAGAGTCTGCTAAATGACTCACCCTCTGGATCAGAGAGTCTGCTAAATGACTCACCCTCTGGACCAGAGAGTCTGCTAAATGACTCACCCTCTGGATCAGAGAGTCTGCTAAATGACTCACCCTCTGGATCAGAGAGTCTGCTAAATGACTCACCCTCTGGATCAGAGAGTCTGCTAAATGACTCACCCTCTGGATCAGAGAGTCTGCTAAATGACTCACCCTCTGGATCAGAGAGTCTGCTAAATGACTCACCCTCTGGATCAGAGAGTCTGCTAAATGACTCACCCTCTGGATCAGAGAGTCTGCTAAATGACTCACCCTCTGGATCAGAGAGTCTGCTAAATGACTCACCCTCTGGATCAGAGAGTCTGCTAAATGACTCACCCTCTGGACCAGAGAGTCTGCTAAATGACTCACCCTCTGGATCAGAGAGTCTGCTAAATGACTCACCCTCTGGATCAGAGAGTCTGCTAAATGACTCACCCTCTGGATCAGAGAGTCTGCTAAATGACTCACCCTCTGGATCAGAGAGTCTGCTAAATGACTCACCCTCTGGATCAGAGAGTCTGCTAAATGACTCACCCTCTGGATCAGAGAGTCTGCTAAATGACTCACCCTCTGGATCAGAGAGTCTGCTAAATGACTCACCCTCTGGATCAGAGAGTCTGCTAAATGACTCACCCTCTGGATCAGAGAGTCTGCTAAATGACTCACCCTCTGGATCAGAGAGTCTGCTAAATGACTCACCCTCTGGATCAGAGAGTCTGCTAAATGACTCACCCTCTGGATCAGAGAGTCTGCTAAATGACTCACCCTCTGGATCAGAGAGTCTGCTAAATGACTCACTACTGTAGTGGCTCTGGATCAGAGAGTCTGCTAAATGACTCACCCTCTGGATCAGAGAGTCTGCTAAATGACTCACTACTGTAGTGACTCTGGATCAGAGAGTCTGCTAAATGACTCACCCTCTGGATCAGAGAGTCTGCTAAATGACTCACCCTCTGGATCAGAGAGTCATCTAAATGACTCACCCTCTGGATCAGAGAATCTGCTAAATGACTCACCCTCTGGATCAGAGAGTCTGCTAAATGACTCACCCTCTGGATCAGAGAGTCTGCTAAATGACTCACTACTGTAGTGGCTCTGGATCAGAGAGTCTGCTAAATGACTCACTACTGTAGTGGCTCTGGATCAGAGAGTCTGCTAAATGACTCACCCTCTGGATCAGAGAGTCTGCTAAATGACTCACCCTCTGGATCAGAGAGTCTGCTAAATGACTCACCCTCTGGATCAGAGAGTCTGCTAAATGACTCACCCTCTGGATCAGAGAGTCTGCTAAATGACTCACCCTCTGGATCAGAGAGTCTGCTAAATGACTCACCCTCTGGATCAGAGAGTCTGCTAAATGACTCACTACTGTAGTGGCTCTGGATCAGAGAGTCTGCTAAATGACTCACCCTCTGGATCAGAGAGTCTGCTAAATGACTCACTACTGTAGTGACTCTGGATCAGAGAGTCTGCTAAATGACTCACCCTCTGGATCAGAGAGTCTGCTAAATGACTCACCCTCTGGATCAGAGAGTCATCTAAATGACTCACCCTCTGGATCAGAGAATCTGCTAAATGACTCACCCTCTGGATCAGAGAGTCTGCTAAATGACTCACCCTCTGGATCAGAGAGTCTGCTAAATGACTCACTACTGTAGTGGCTCTGGATCAGAGAGTCTGCTAAATGACTCACTACTGTAGTTGCTCTGGATCAGAGAGTCTGCTAAATGACTCACCCTCTGGATCAGAGAGTCTGCTAAATGACTCACCCTCTGGATCAGAGAGTCTGCTAAATGACTCACCCTCTGGATCAGAGAGTCTGCTAAATGACTCACCCTCTGGATCAGAGAGTCTGCTAAATGACTCACCCTCTGGATCAGAGAGTCTGCTAAATGACTCACCCTCTGGATCAGAGAGTCTGCTAAATGACTCACCCTCTGGATCAGAGAGTCTGCTAAATGACTCACCCTCTGGATCAGAGAGTCTGCTAAATGACTCACCCTCTGGATCAGAGAGTCTGCTAAATGACTCACCCTCTGGATCAGAGAGTCTGCTAAATGACTCACCCTCTGGATCAGAGAGTCTGCTAAATGACTCACCCTCTGGATCAGAGAGTCTGCTAAATGACTCACCCTCTGGATCAGAGAGTCTGCTAAATGACTCACCCTCTGGATCAGAGAGTCTGCTAAATGACTCACCCTCTGGATCAGAGAGTCTGCTAAATGACTCACCCTCTGGATCAGAGAGTCTGCTAAATGACTCACCCTCTGGATCAGAGAGTCTGCTAAATGACTCACCCTCTGGATCAGAGAGTCTGCTAAATGACTCACCCTCTGGATCAGAGAGTCTGCTAAATGACTCACCCTCTGGATCAGAGAGTCTGCTAAATGACTCACCCTCTGGATCAGAGAGTCTGCTAAATGACTCACCCTCTGGATCAGAGAGTCTGCTAAATGACTCACCCTCTGGATCAGAGAGTCTGCTAAATGACTCACCCTCTGGATCAGAGAGTCTGCTAAATGACTCACCCTCTGGATCAGAGAGTCTGCTAAATGACTCACCCTCTGGATCAGAGAGTCTGCTAAATGACTCACCCTCTGGATCAGAGAGTCTGCTAAATGACTCAGCCTCTGGATCAGAGAGTCTGCTAAATGACTCACCCTCTGGATCAGAGAGTCTGCTAAATGACTCACCCTCTGGATCAGAGAGTCTGCTAAATGACTCAGCCTCTGGATCAGAGAGTCTGCTAAATGACTCACCCTCTGGATCAGAGAGTCTGCTAAATGACTCACCCTCTGGATCAGAGAGTCTGCTAAATGACTCACCCTCTGGATCAGAGAGTCTGCTAAATGACTCACCCTCTGGATCAGAGAGTCTGCTAAATGACTCACCCTCTGGATCAGAGAGTCTGCTAAATGACTCACCCTCTGGATCAGAGAGTCTGCTAAATGACTCACCCTCTGGATCAGAGAGTCTGCTAAATGACTCACCCTCTGGATCAGAGAGTCTGCTAAATGACTCACCCTCTGGATCAGAGAGTCTGCTAAATGACTCACTACTGTAGTGGCTCTGGATCAGAGAGTCTGCTAAATGACTCCCCCTCTGGATCAGAGAGTCTGTTAAATGACTCACCCTCTGGATCAGAGAGTCTGCTAAATGACTCACCCTCTGGATCAGAGAGTCTGCTAAATGACTCACCCTCTGGATCAGAGAGTCTGCTAAATGACTCACCCTCTGGATCAGAGAGTCTGCTAAATGACTCACCCTCTGGATCAGAGAGTCTGCTAAATGACTCACCCTCTGGATCAGAGAGTCTGCTAAATGACTCACCCTCTGGATCAGAGAGTCTGCTAAATGACTCACCCTCTGGATCAGAGAGTCTGCTAAATGACTCACCCTCTGGATCAGAGAGTCTGCTAAATGACTCACCCTCTGGATCAGAGAGTCTGCTAAATGACTCACCCTCTGGATCAGAGAGTCTGCTAAATGACTCACCCTCTGGATCAGAGAGTCTGCTAAATGACTCACCCTCTGGATCAGAGAGTCTGCTAAATGACTCACCCTCTGGATCAGAGAGTCTGCTAAATGACTCACCCTCTGGATCAGAGAGTCTGCTAAATGACTCACCCTCTGGATCAGAGAGTCTGCTAAATGACTCACCCTCTGGATCAGAGAGTCTGTTAAATGACTCACCCTCTGGATCAGAGAGTCTGCTAAATGACTCACTACTGTAGTGGCTCTGGATCAGAGAGTCTGCTAAATGACTCACTACTGTAAGTGGCTCTGGATCAGAGAGTCTGCTAAATGACTCACTACTGTAGTGGCTCTGGATCAGAGAGTCTGCTAAATGACTCACTACTGTAGTGGCTCTGGATCAGAGAGTCTGCTAAATGACTCACCCTCTGGATCAGAGAGTCTGCTAAATGACTCACTACTGTAGTGGCTCTGGATCAGAGAGTCTGCTAAATGACTCACTACTGTAAGTGGCTCTGGATCAGAGAGTCTGCTAAATGACTCACTACTGTAGTGGCTCTGGATCAGAGAGTCTGCTAAATGACTCACTACTGTAGTGGCTCTGGATCAGAGAGTCTGCTAAATGACTCACTACTGTAGTGGCTCTGGATCAGAGAGTCTGCTAAATGACTCACTACTGTAGTGGCTCTGGATCAGAGAGTCTGCTAAATGACTCCCTACTGTAGTGGCTCTGGATCAGAGAGTCTGCTAAATGACTCCCTACTGTAGTGGCTCTGGATCAGAGAGTCTGCTAAATGACTCACTACTGTAGTGGCTCTGGATCAGAGAGTCTGCTAAATGACTCACTACTGTAGTGGCTCTGGATCAGAGAGTCTGCTAAATGACTCACTACTGTAAGTGGCTCTGGATCAGAGAGTCTGCTAAATGACTCACTACTGTAGTGACTCTGGATCAGAGAGTCTGCTAAATGACTCACTACTGTAGTGGCTCTGGATCAGAGAGTCTGCTAAATGACTCACTACTGTAGTGGCTCTGGATCAGAGAGTCTGCTAAATGACTCACTACTGTAGTGGCTCTGGATCAGAGAGTCTGCTAAATGACTCACTACTGTAAGTGGCTCTGGATCAGAGAGTCTGCTAAATGACTCACTACTGTAGTGGCTCTGGATCAGAGAGTCTGCTAAATGACTCACTACTGTAGTGGCTCTGGATCAGAGAGTCTGCTAAATGACTCACTACTGTAGTGGCTCTGGATCAGAGAGTCTGCTAAATGACTCCCTACTGTAGTGGTTCTGGATCAGAGAGTCTGCTAAATGACTCACTACTGTAGTGGCTCTGGATCAGAGAGTCTGCTAAATGACTCACTACTGTAGTGGCTCTGGATCAGAGAGTCTGCTAAATGACTCTCTACTGTAGTGGCTCTGGATCAGAGAGTCTGCTAAATGACTCACTACTGTAAGTGGCTCTGGATCAGAGAGTCTGCTAAATGACTCACTACTGTAGTGGCTCTGGATCAGAGAGTCTGCTAAATGACTCACTACTGTAGTGGCTCTGGATCAGAGAGTCTGCTAAATGACTCACTACTGTAGTGGCTCTGGATCAGAGAGTCTGCTAAATGACTCACTACTGTAGTGGCTCTGGATCAGAGAGTCTGCTAAATGACTCACTACTGTAGTGGCTCTGGATCAGAGAGTCTGCTAAATGACTCACTACTGTAGTGGCTCTGGATCAGAGAGTCTGCTAAATGACTCACTACTGTAAGTGGCTCTGGATCAGAGAGTCTGCTAAATGACTCACTACTGTAGTGGCTCTGGATCAGAGAGTCTGCTAAATGACTCACTACTGTAGTGGCTCTGGATCAGAGAGTCTGCTAAATGACTCACTACTGTAGTGGCTCTGGATCAGAGAGTCTGCTAAATGACTCCCTACTGTAGTGGTTCTGGATCAGAGAGTCTGCTAAATGACTCACTACTGTAGTGGCTCTGGATCAGAGAGTCTGCTAAATGACTCACTACTGTAGTGGCTCTGGATCAGAGAGTCTGCTAAATGACTCACTACTGTAGTGGCTCTGGATCAGAGAGTCTGCTAAATGACTCACTACTGTAGTGGCTCTGGATCAGAGAGTCTGCTAAATGACTCACTACTGTAGTGGCTCTGGATCAGAGAGTCTGCTAAATGACTCACTACTGTAGTGGCTCTGGATCAGAGAGTCTGCTAAATGACTCCCTACTGTAAGTGACTCTGGATCAGAGAGTCTGCTAAATGACTCACTACTGTAGTGACTCTGGATCAGAGAGTCTGCTAAATGACTCACTACTGTAGTGGCTCTGGATCAGAGAGTCTGCTAAATGACTCACTACTGTAGTGGCTCTGGATCAGAGAGTCTGCTAAATGACTCACTACTGTAGTGGTTCTGGATCAGAGAGTCTGCTAAATGACTCACTACTGTAGTGGCTCTGGATCAGAGAGTCTGCTAAATGACTCACTACTGTAGTGGTTCTGGATCAGAGAGTCTGCTAAATGACTCACTACTGTAGTGGCTCTGTATCAGAGAGTCTGCTAAATGACTCACTACTGTAGTGGCTCTGGATCAGAGAGTCTGCTAAATGACTCACTACTGTAGTGACTCTGGATCAGAGAGTCTGCTAAATGACTCACTACTGTAGTGGCTCTGGATCAGAGAGTCTGCTAAATGACTCACTACTGTAGTGGCTCTGGATCAGAGAGTCTGCTAAATGACTCACTACTGTAGTGGTTCTGGATCAGAGAGTCTGCTAAATGACTCACTACTGTAGTGGCTCTGGATCAGAGAGTCTGCTAAATGACTCCCTACTGTAGTGACTCTGGATCAGAGAGTCTGCTAAATGACTCACTACTGTAGTGGCTCTGGATCAGAGAGTCTGCTAAATGACTCACTACTGTAGTGACTCTGGATCAGAGAGTCTGCTAAATGACTCACTACTGTAAGTGGCTCTGGATCAGAGAGTGTGCTAAATGACTCACTACCTTAAGTCCTTCTGGAAAAGAGAGTTTGCTAAATGACCCACTACTGGAGGGCAGGTAGTTTGCTCCGCGGTTGCAGGCGGTGCAGTTGCCGTACCAGGTGGTGATACAGCCCGACAGGAAGCTCTCAATGGTGCATCTGCAAAAAGTTTGTCAGGGTCTTAGGGGCCAAGCCAAATTTCTTCAGCCTCCTGAGGTTAAAGAGGCTCTGTTGCGCTTTCTTCACCACACTGTCTGTGTGGGTGGACCATTTCAGATTGTCAGTGACTTGTACGCCGAGAACTTGAAGCTTTCCACCTTCTCCACTGCTGACCCGTCGATGTGGATAGGGGGGTGCTCCCTCTGCTGTTTCCTGAAGTCCACGATCATCTGCTTTGTTTTGTCGACATTGAGTGACAGGTTATTTTCCTGGCACCACACTCCCAGAGTCCTCACCTCCTCCCTGTTGGCTGTCTCATCGTTGTTGGTAATCAAGCCTACTACTGATGTGTCATCTCCAAACTTGATGATTGAGTTGGAGGCGCGAGTGGCCACGCAGTCATGGGTGAACAGGGAGTACAGGAGGGGGCAGAGAACTCACCCTTGTGGGGCCTCAGTGTTGAGGTTCAGCAAAGTGGAGGTGATGTTTCCTACCTTCACCACCTGGGGGCGGCCCGTCAGGAAGTCCAGGACCCAGTTGCTCAGGGCGGGGTTCAGACTCAGGGCCTCAAGATTAATGATGAGTTTGGAGGGTACTATGGTGTTGAATGCTGAGCTGTAGTCAATGAACAGCATTCTTACATAGGTATTCCTCTTGTCCAGATGGGATAGGGCAGTGGGCAGTGTGATGGCGATTGCATCGTCTGTGGATCTGTTGGGGCGGTATGCAAATTGACGTGGGTCTAGGGTGACAGGTAAAGTAGAGGTGATATGATCCTTGACTAGTCTGTCAAAGCGCTTCCTGATGACAGAAGTGACGGGGCGATAGTCATTTAGTTCAGTTACCTTTCTTGGGTACAGGTTACCTCATGTCCTATATCCCAAGAGAGCCATGATTCCGTGAAATAGAGTATATTACAGTCCCTGATGTCTCTCTGGAAGGAGATCCTCGCCCTGAGCTCGTCTTC